>NW_012102632.1:1933342-1950636 GCF_000951045.1 Mandrillus leucophaeus | reverse complement strand
CAGGTGATCTGCCTGCCTCGGCCTCCCAAAGTGCTGGGATCACGGGTGTGAGCCACCGTGCCTGGCCTGCATTAAGTTTAGAGTCAAGAGAACTACCTAAGTCTACCTTCTTCCTGCAAGTTTGAGCCTTATGTCTGCCCCGCACCAATCTTGCTCTTTATTCCCAAGATTCAAGATGTTATGATTAGGTTAAAAGTACACACCCAGGAGCCTGAGCTCCTTCCATCCTTTAAGGATTTCCCACTGTCTTACAACTGTCACTGCAGCAGAAGAAAATGAACCATAAAAACTGCTCAGTGGCCCCTTTTTATTAAAGCCTCTCAGAAGTTGTTTCCATGCGTGCGAGAGTCAGCATGTGGTCCCTGCAGCCTGGTCTCTGGGCCCCAAGCCCACCAGCCTGAATGTCCCATCACCGCATCACTGCTCACAGCCACTCGGAGGGACCTACACACTCTGCCCCCAATCACCATCAGCAAGCCAGAGATGGGAGCAGATGTGGGGGCTGTCTAGGTACAAAATAATCACCATGTAACTAACCTTTATTTCCTTTATTCCAATATCTCTTTGTGGGTGAACATGTTAGGGATTGTAGGAACGAGACATGTAGACATTTGAAGATTCTGGGGCGCTGGGAGGGCATTTCAAAGAGCCCTAGGCACCCTCAATGAACAAAGGAGGGAGAACTGGAGCCTGCTGTCTAGCACCCTGCCACCATTCGTGTTCCCACTCCTGTTTCTCAAACCACGATACAAAGCACCTTCTCCCTCGTGTAAGATCTAAACAGCCAGCTGGGTCTTGAGCCCGTTTCTTCAGCTGTGTAGCTATGGGTGAGCCTGTGGGTGAGCCAACTCTGCTCACCATTCTGCAGTGGCAGAAAATCATGCATTATTGCACCTCCTGGCCAGGGACTGAGTGTTTTCAGTGTTAGAGGAGCTCAGTCTCTCAAAGAAACCTTAGTGGAAGGTCAAGGCACACAGGTCCGGGGCTGTTCCCTGGACATCACCGGCTATGGCACCTGCTGGGTGAGGGTGGCAGGGGTAGCTGAGTTCCAGGGCAGTGGGAAGAACACTGGGCTTGCGTTCGTGCCCTGGGCCCTCCCTCGCTGGCTGGTGACTTCAGACAAGCCACACCTCACTTTTCTCATCTGTAACAAACAATAGCAAACTTTAGTTTCTGTTTGCTCTGTTATCAGGCACTGTCATAAGCACTTAGGTTAACTCACTGAATTCCCCCTACAGCCCTCTGAGGAAGATACTTTTATTCTCGCCTTTTTTCTGTTGGGAAACTGAGGCAGGGGATGATTAAGTAACAGTCCAAGGTTGCACCTCTTACCTTGGAGCTGGGATTCAGACCCAGAGAGCTGAGATCAGAGCCCATCCTCTTCACTGGTACCCTGGGCTTCCTCACCCAGAACCAGAGGACTTGGAATCCCTACCCCGCAGGGTTGAAAAGACTGGACAAAATAATGTCTGAGAAAGAACTCTCATTCTTTTTTTTTTTTTTTTTTTTTTTTTTTGAGGCAGAGTCTTGCTCTGTCGCCCAGGCTAGAGTGCAGTGGCGTGATCTCAGCTCACTGCAGCCTCTGCCTCCTGGGCTCAAGTAATTCTCCTGCCTCAGCCTGCCGAGTAGCTGGAACTACAGATGGCTGCCACCACGCCTGGCTAATTTTTGTATTTTTAGTGGAGACAAGGTTTCACCATGTTGGCCAGGCTGGTTTTGCACTCCAGACCTCAAGTGATCTGCCTGCCTCAGCCTCCCAAAGTGCTGGGATTACAGGTGTGAGCCACCGCACCTGGCCTCATTCATTCTTTTAATCTTCCCCACTCTCCAAAAAAGCCTTGCCATCAAGCAGCCTGTGGCCTAGCCTAGGGGCCAAGAACAACAGCCCAGTGCCCTCATATGCCAGGGAGGCTCCAGGGGAGATGAGGAGGCAGAGGCAAGGCTGAGGAGATTGCATGCAGGTGGGCTGTCCCGACTCGCATCCTCCCGTTCCTGCGCCCACCCCTGCACCTGTTCTTGGGGCAGCCTTCTCTGTGGTCTGCAGAGCAGGGAACCTTCGCGTGTGACTCCTGCTCTGGTTTTCCCAGCGGAGAAGAAGATGATGAGCTCAGCCTCTGCAGCAGGAACCCAGCAGATCTACTCCCAAGGAAGCCCATTTCCCTCCGGACACTCCGGGAAGGCCTTCAGGTATGTGCCAGTGAGGGGGACAATGGCGTGGGAAGATGCTCCCTCGCCAAGAAAGTCCTGAGTCTCAGAGCACAGCTCTGTGGGCTGTAATCATGAGTTAGTGGTTACTGGCGCTCCGGCCTTGGGCTAAACTGAGGAATCTGGTGGCTCTGCTTCTGCTCTGTGAGCCCTCCATGAGTTGCCATAGATTCCTGGTGTCAGTTACTCTTTCTTGGATGTGAACAGCACCAGCCACTGTGTTCTGTAGCAGTGATTGCCAGCGAGAAGGGAGTGAGTTCCCTCTAGCCAGGACCTAAGTGAGCTGGAGCTGGGAACAGCTAAGGTAGCAGGAAGTATCCTGTCATCTGGTACCCAGAGGCTGCAGCCAAATCCAAGGAAGACTGGACAGCTCAGCCCATCATGTCTGAGCCTCATCCTAAAGGGCACTCCAGGCTTCAGGCAGGGTGTCCAACCTTCCCAAGGCTTGGTTCTTAGCATCAAGGGCATCTGGTAGGTCATTGAGGAAGCCCTGACATCATCACTGGAGGCAAGGTTGGCTCCACTGGCTTCCGGGGAGACAGAAGCATAAACTGGGAAGAACAGTCAGAGAAGTTGGCAGCTCTTGGGGAGGGTGTGTGGGCACTCACCTGTGCCTACCGGACACCCTAAGTTCCTCATGCCCAGCAGGACAGGGCTCCTCCAGCAAGGTTAGCCAGAGCCTAAGCAGAGCTTCCAGATGTAGGCAGAGACCAGGAGGGTAGGTGGGGCTGGCCACTCAGAGAGAGGGCCCTGCCAAGGGACTGCCCTAGACACAGGGAATGAGGATCTTGCTTCCACACTGGTTCGTGGACAGACCTCCTGGAGACAGATTAGCAATACTGCAGTGGCTCTGGCCATGCCTGCAGCTAGGTCTCGCTGAATTGCACACTGCTCTGAGGCTCTGAGGAGCTCTGGCTGCAGGCAGGGGCTCTGGTCTGGGGACAGCAGACAAGATGGCAGCCCTCCGTGAGCAGTCCCTAGCCATCATCACTGCAGGTCGTGCGGCTCTGCTGAGCAATAGTCAAGCCCTCCAGACTTCTCTTGGCGGCTGAGTTACTCAGCTACTCAGCACACATTGACCGATCTTGGTCTATGCCAAGCCCTGTGCCAGCCCTGCCCGGGTGCTCATGTTCATTGGGTCCTTGTGACACTTGCTGCTTGTCCTTCACTCTGGACAAAGGGGATCAGGGAGGGTACAGCAGCAGGAGGCAAGGAGGGGGCAGTTCAAAGGCAAGAGGATAGCCCAAGGTGGCATGGCCAGAGAAGGTCTGGCTGACTCTTCAGCTAGGTCTGAAAGCAAAAGTCAGGTTCTGCCTCCTGACCAGGGCAGAGGTGCAAGGGCCTGAGGAGTGTGCTGAGTGAAGCCTGGGGGAGGCATTGTTGGAGGAGGCCTCACTAATGGGAGAAACAGAGGATGACCACGTTGTTCTATGACAATGGCCTCACCCAGGCTCTGCAGCTCACACTGGACTGTCTGCCCTGAGCTCTGTGCAGCAGCAGCCGTGGGAGCCATGTGAGGAGGAGGACATCGTCACTGATGGCCTTTGGGAGAAGAGTGAAGCGGCAGACAGTGCTCGGGGCAGACAGTGCCAGCATGAGGCGCACAGCCTGGGTGAGGCCATTGTCATAGAACCAAAAATGAAGGGCGCACAGGGCAGTGATGAGTGATGGGGAAGGAAAAGCAGGCTTGGGGCAGCTGGCAGTGTGGGGAAGGAATCCAGGGAGTGTCCGAACACCTGTGCAGAGCCTGGCATAGAAAAGGCACTTGCTGAGTACTAGTCTGTAAAATGAATGAATAAATGACTGAGTTAATTAAAGGATGCCTGTTGGGGCCAAAGCCTGTGGAATGTGCAGAATTTCCTCTATATCCGAAGGGTCTGAGCTGGCTTGGGTTGGGGTAGGCTGTGGGATGAAGGACTCTGGGGCCCAATACAGCCATAGGGAACCCTGGGCCGCTTGCAGAATGGTGTTGCTGGCACCCGAAGTGCATCCTCACCCACAGTCCTCCCGCTCTGGTCCCGCCAGTTTTGGTCCCTGCCTGTCCATACTAAGGCAGGCAGCTGTAGCTCAGAGGCCCCCAGGGAGGACTGTGCACAAGGGCTGGCTCTTTGCCCCAAGAAGCCCATCCCTTTCAGTCAAGGTGCCTTTCCTGGGGCTTCTACGCTATAGCAGCCCTCATCAATCAGTGTTTTGGGGAGGACATCAAGGGCTGAGGGTCTGTGGGAGAGGGCCCTACTAGACCATAGTGACCAGAAAATGTCTTCTGAAGCAATACTTCCATCAGGAAGGAGAATGGGAAAGGAGCCCCTGTGTTAAATGAGAAATTGATTGTACAAAGATGGGAATGATATCCCCTTTATATAAGCCACTGAACTTGTTTTACAATGATCACTGCAAGAATGTCTCTGACATTCTTGGTTTCTCCCTATTTTAAAAGGGATCAAATAGCATAGGAAACTTATTAGAATACAATAGTAAAATTTTACCCAGTCTCTACTGATCTCTAGCCTGCCTTTCTTTTAACATGGAGCTGAAAATCCACCTCTACCAAAAGCCTTCTGTGATGAGCCCCATTCTGCCCTACTTGACTGATTCATGGGCACCCAGTGCACTGCCCTGCATGCTGCGCTAGTCCCAGGGAGGCAGGACGAGGGGCCTGAAACAAAGTAAAAGTCTGCCCCCAGCCTTTTAGTCTTTGATGAACTTCTCATGTAATTGACATAGCCCGGAAAATCTCCCGGAAGAAGCGCCTGGTGGTACATACAGACGGTGCCTGCCGAGGAGCTAAGCAGGGTCAGAGATTTAGCCTGCAGAGGACATGCAGAGAGCACAGCACACAGCAGGGACCTAATAAAGATGAACTGAGTTAAGTCGAAGGTGAACTGAAGGTGGGAGGGATAAACTCTGGGTAGCAGGACTAGGCCCCATCCAGCAGGTTTTCATTGAGAAGCTTTTCTTTCCATTTAAAACTGACAGCCTGCAACCTATTTCCTGAATCTTTAAGCCTCATAGGTGCCCCAAAGGAACAAATTAACCAGAGCACAGAAGAATGAGTGAACACCGGGACTGATTTTTATTCTAAGAAGCTTCTCTCTTTGTGGGATCCAAATCATCTGTTGAGAGCAGAGGACGTACAGGCGTAGGATAGGGGCTGAGGAGTGTGTGGGAGACCCTGGGGAGGACGAGGAGAGGAAGTACCAGACTACCAGACATGGCAGGACTACTCAGCAGTGTGGAGGAAGCCCTGAAGGGAGAGGAGGACAGCCAAGGGGCTTTGAGGCTCATGATGTGTTAGTCATTTTCTTGAGTGACATGCTGCATGGAGAGAGAGCTAGGAAGGTGGCCCAGGGTGGATTGTGTGGTTGGCTGGGCGGGTAGACTCATGCAAACCAGGTGTGTCCTTGGGATAAATGCATTTTCCTCTTTTCTAGCTCTTCAGTGGTTCATGTGCCTGGAGTGAATGATATTCAGTCCTCCTCTTCCACGGGCCAGAACATGTCCCAAATCTCCCGGCAGCTAAACCAGAGTCAGGTGGCGTGGACAGGGAGTCGTCCGCCCTTTCCGGGACAGGTATGGGTGTCTGTGAGAGCATCTCCCCTGGGTGCCCAGAGAGGCAGAGCCTTCTGAGAAGTGCTTTCTTCGGACTGCGGCTCTGAGGATGGGTCAGGCCCTAGCTGGAACCAACCACCCTCACAGCCGCTGGCTCCTCAGTAGCACCGGCCACCCTCAGGGCCCTCGGAGAGCCGGGTGCCTCGCCTGCGACTTCAGCAGCCTTTTCTCCTTACAGCCATGCCCTGGGGCAGCTGGCAGGAAAAGGCTGGGCAGGTAGAGACACCCCATCAAGAATGAGCCCTCACGACTCTGGGCCTCTGGCTGCTCCTGTGCCAGGAGGACATGAAAACACCCACGCTTGGGACACCCCCAGACCCCTCATAGTCACTGTGAGGGTGGGTGTTGCCCAGGGAGTTCTGGGTGTTCATAATGCCAAGGCCTTGGTAACCGGACGCCAGAGGGCCCAGATCCTTGTAGCCCTGGGGAGTAACTTCAACCAGACGTGCCCCAAAGATTCTGCAGCTCATGGGCCCTCACACACCGTGCTGATCCAGGCCTGTGCCTAGCCAGACAAGAGGGCCTTGGGGAGTCACTCTCAACCCAGAGCAGACACTGCCTCTGTGACCAGCCTGGGGCGTGGGTTGGGGGTGGGGGTCTGCTGCTGATGCTTTCCATCTCTTTGCTTTGTCCTGATTATAGCAAATCCCATCTCAGTCCAGCAAGACTCAGTCATCTCCCTTTGGGATCGGAACGAGCCACACCTACCCGGCAGACCCTTCTTCCTACAGCCCCCTCTCCAGCCCAGCTACCTCCTCACCAAGCGGGAATGCCTACTCCAGTCTTGCCAACAGGACTCCAGGGTTTGGTAGGTGGGGAATGAGGGAATGAGATTCTGGGAAAGCCAGAAAGCAAAAATGCTTTCTGAACATCCTGAATTCAGGGGGCTGAGCTCCAGGCTCCCAGCTACCAAAACAAGGCCCGGAGGTTTCCAAGCACCTCCTCTCTCTCTGGCTATGAGGAGGCCAATGGTGTTCCTAAGAGACTGGATGCTTAGGCCTTGGCTTTGTGATTTGGCTTTATCATTTTCAAGGCACTGGGATGATGTTCCTGTGCTGTGATGTGATCTAAATACCATTTTAACCCATTATGGCCCTAGCAAGGATTTTCAGGCCCCCCAACTCAAAAACCTTATAGTCTTGTTTCAAGAAACTAGAGAATAGCTATAGAGACAATCAATTGCATAAATAATCCTGCAAAGTTTTCTCTTTCTTTTAAATATTAAAAACACCTATCTTACTTTGTTAACAAAACCTCAGGCCATAGAAGGTTAAGGAACCGCTGTGTCCTGTGCATCTCTCAGGATCCTGGGCTTTGCCCACTCTCCATGTGTTTAAGGAACCTCCTCAGCATGTCTCCCAGGGCTGGGGCTCCACTCCACGTCAAGACAGGCTCATAAGAGACCCATGGTCCTTGTAAGAAGTCCGAGCTGGTGCCTGCTTTCTCACAGTGAGGTCACTGGGTGACACCCAGCAGTGCAGCTCATAGAGCTTTTCTCTACAGAACTGATTCTTCAGATGAGCATGAAACTGAGCCCAAACATCTGAATTTCCACGTGGCAAGTTAAAAGCTTCCGTTAGAACTGCTTGCCTGTCAGCCTTATGAACAATTCTGTGCAGGCAGAGCGTGGTGACTCACATCTGTACCCCAGCACTTTGGAAGGTTGAGGTGGCAGATCACCTGAGCCCAGGAGTTCGAGACTAGCCTGGGCAACATAGCAAAACCCTGTCTCTACCAAAAAAAAAAAAAAAATTAGTCAGGTGTGGTGCATGCCTGTAGTTCCAGCTATTCAGGAGGCTGAGGTAGGAGGATCATTTGAGCCCAGGAGGTTGAGGCTGCAGTGAGCCATGATCACACCCCTGCACTCCAGCCTGGGCAACACAGTGAGACCCTGTCTGAAAAAACAAAAGAAAGAAAAATGCTGTGCAGAGCCCCTAGCACACAATGGGGAGTTGTCATCTGCTGCCCAACCCTCCCCACCTCCTCTGCTAACAGCAGCATGTCTGCTCCACTCAGCCCAAGGTCTTGGGGCACAGCATTTCCTGAGGCCATGCTTGTCCCTCCAGCCTTAGTCACGTTTACTTGCAGTGTGTTCTCCTGTTCACCTGTTAAGCATTCTTGCCACACGATTCACCGGAACCAAGTTTAGAAGCGCAGCACCCTGTTTGAGGAAGGAGAAACCCCATGGCAGTTGCTTTCGAGTCAGCCAGGCACTCAGCACCATTACCACCTTGAGCCCAGAATCCTGTTTCTCAGGACAGCATCCACCTTCCTGCAGTCACACATGAGATCCTTCTCCACATCTGGTTCCTCACCTGGGTGCGGAGAGACCCCTTCATCTCCTCCTGAAGGTGGGCCTCGTAGACTCAAGTCCCCCTGGGTATCTAGTTCTTCCTGGAAGCGCAGGGACCATCTGGCACTGATCTACTCAAAAAATCCTTCAGTGCCAGGCCCCAAATCAGCACTGGAAAACAGAAGACAGGAGACCTGGTCCCTACCCAGGGAAGGACACAGTCCAGAGATGGGGGCAGGGGAGACAGACAGGTAAAGGGAGGCAAGCAGGACAGTCTGCAGTTGCAGCAGCCGTGGTCTGTGCGGGGGCCCTTTTGGTTGCGGGCCGGGGGGTTCTTTTTTTTTGTTGGGTCAAGAGAGGCTTCAGAGCAGAGCTAACACGTAACCCTGGCAAGGTCTTGGAGCATCCCACTGTGGCCGTGACAAGACAGGTGGGCAGGCCACTTCCCTGCCCCAACCATCCAGTGCCTTTAGCTCCATGCCTCTCTCTAGTCTCCACTAAACAAATGCCAGGCCCTGAAGTATGAATTTAGATGGGACACAGGAAGGACAAAGCCCTGGGCTGAGGCCAGTGCACCACTGATAGCCAAGAACAGGCTCAACACAGATGGGGCTCCAGGTTCGGTGACCATTTTTTTACATTTGCCTTCAAGCTGTCTCACACTCAGGTGATAATAATAGTAATGACAGCAGTCTGCCCCTTACTGGGTGCTTATTTTATTCTATGCTAGCATGTAGCATTCATTCAGTACTCACAATAGCCCTAAGAAGGAGATACCATTATTATTCCCATCTCACAGATAAGTAAACTAAGGCACACTGAGGTCAGATAACTTACCCAGGCTAACTTACTGTAGCTGATAATAGCAGAATCATGCCTTTGGAGCCAAGAATCAAAGCTGGGCAGTACATCTGAGACCGTGCTCCCATCACTACTCTGTGCTTACCATCATTTTCAAATCCATTCACAGGGGACCTCAGAATTAAGCAAGAATTGGATGTCCCAGCAGATGTCCCTTGATGTACATTCATGAGAAAGGGGCTGGAACCCTTCCAGTGACAGCATGAAAAAAGAGTATAAAATCAAGAAATGAAGGACTGAGAAGTTTCCTATGGCCTTGCCATCCGTGCATCACGTGTTACCTTTGGCCACAGCTGTTTGCATGGAATAGGATGCAGGGAGAGTGTGTTGAAAGCCAGGCTGTGGTGGAGTGAGCAGGTGATGGAGTGGGGATGAAGCTGAGCAGGAGAGCAGGAAGGGAGGCTCAGTCTTGGGAGGGAGAGGGAGACCTCGAGGTGAGGGGTTGCTGTCATCATCTGTGATGAGTATGCTGCTGGAGGAAAGCTCCCAGTGCAGGCAGAGGGAACCCAGGATAAGGTGCTGGGGTTCACATCAGAGGTGTAGGGGGGGCCTGGAAAATGGGTGGACACCAGACCCCCTTCTGACCACAGGGTCAGCCTTTACTCCATAGGGCTTCAAGGAAGTGGAGTCCTGGCTGGGAGAAGAGGTCAGCCTTTGGTTAAGGACAGAAGAAAGAGGATGTGTGGTTAGGAAGAGGACCCAAGGGTTGTTCGTTAGTGAGGATGGTTACTCCTGAGGGCACAGTGGGAAAGGGTGCAGAGAACAGAGCAGGTAAGTATGGGTGAGTGGAGAAGGAACAAAGCAGTCTGCCTCATTAATGATCAGTTTCATTAATTACTAAACACAAAGCAGGCTTAAAAAACAGGCAGTGTTTACATTTGCAATGGACACACACCCTAGCCCAGCATGGGCACATCTGAGTGGCTTCCCAGTGCCTTCTGTGCAGCCCTGGGGCCTATTGGTGTGGCACTGATGGGTTCCTGGGCATGGCAGCACCCCACAGTACCTGGCCTCAGATCATTATCCATGGCCAGAGCCCGAAGAGATAGCACAGTCAATCCCAGCTTCCTGCTTCTGGCTGGCTGGAGCAGGCAGGAGGTTTGAAATGCCTGCTGAGCAGACTTGCCGGACATCACCCATTGGTGGACCAGGGGCAGACATCAAGTTGTGACAAGCAGAGCATGTCACTTTTGAACAGTGCTTCAACTGTTTCAGATGCCTCAGGATAGCTTTGTAGACTGTTTATACATTGAATGAGAAAAAACAGCCCTGCCTGTGTCTCAGCCCTTTCTGTGAAACACATGCTGGTTTTGTTCCACGAGACTTCAGGAGTCAAGTCAAAGCATTTCTTCCATTTCAGGCTTTTCGAGTTATCTTGAGCTTTACTGCTGTCATACTTGTGTTTTCAGTCTTAGTTTCATTTTCATTTTGAGTCCAGTCCCAGCAAAAACGTAGCCATTTGAAATGTAGCATCCACTAGGAAACTACACAGTCCGTCTACATAAGCCCTGAAAAATCCAAGCATTTATTCCCTTAACAAAGTAAGTGGGGAAAGTGTTGTGCCTGTAGGGCCCAGTCAGGAGACAGAAACCATGCCAGTGATTTGAACAGGAAAAATTTAAAGATTTTGTGACTAATAAAAGATGGTTAAGAAGGACCCTGAGGAATACAGGAATAATAATCGTGGGCAGCAACTTCCACCTCTAAGGCTAAGGGAAAGTAGACAAGACAGGAACTGAGAACGTGGAAGAGGAGAACCCACCCCACAAATCCTGAGGTTCAGCCCTTATTGGAGAATGTGCGTCTGTCTTGGTAACACACTATAGAGGCTCTGGACTGCAGTGGGTCTGTAAAAGCAGCCTGCCAGCTGACTGAGACACTCAGTAGGGGGTGCAGATGGACCAGAAATGGTCTACACACCCACCTACCAGATGGCCAAGAATTTCCCCAGGGAGTGCCGGCAGGTAAAACTGATTCACAGGAAGCAGCCTCTGGGTGGTAGAGAAATGTGCTGAAGAGGGAGCGCCCTGACATCCTGCACACTGCTGCTAGACACACTGCAGGAGGAAAGAAACACCTGATCCAGGAAGAGAAGCCACTTCGCTGCGACACCTTGCTTGTCTCTCCAGCGTCCTCTGTTGAGAAAGCCTAATGCTGCACTCGCTGACAAAGGAGAACTGTTTGCAGGGTGTAGTTTCAGTGTCATAAAACAGGGCAAAGAAGGATGGATTTAGAGCTAAGAGGCAATAAATTGACAACTGACAGGAATGTATATGACCTGAACCCTCAAATTGCTCAGTTTCTTTTCATTTCAACTACTGCCAGGCATCTGCTTGTTGATACTACCTTGTTTCTTGGAGAAATGCAGGGAGCCAAGGCACAGATTGCTCAAAGAGAAATGGCTCAAAGGTGCTGTAGCAGATCAGGTTTTAATTCCCTGACTTGCTTCAAGTGTGGCATACACATATATAGGATCTAAGTTACATTATTTTCTTAGCAGCATGCTTCCAGATACAATGTCTTGGCAAGCACCAGCAGGTCCATAGCTCCTTGTTCCCCACATGCTTCTCAGTTTAGGGTGAGGTCTCTAAAGCAATTCATCCATGGATGACACAAGTCAGATCAGGTCGATAAAGATTAAATCAGGTCACAGTAAATAAACTAACAACTCTGGGGATGAACGTCTTTTACAAAGATCAAGAAACACATCCAGAACACATTGCCCTTTCGTAAAAGAGCCATGTCCATCCCAGCCTGCCCCACCCAGCCCATATTCGCTTTGGAGAGGGGAATTGAAAGAATTTGTTATTCCAGGCTGGGTGTGGTGGCTCACACCTGTAATCCCAGCACTTTGGAAGGCCGAGGCAGGTTGATCCCTTGAGGCCAGGAGTTCGAGACCAGCCTGGCCAACATGGGGAAACCTTGTCTCCACTAAAGATACAAATTAGCCAGGCACAATGGTGGGCACCTGTAATCCCAGCTACTTGGAAGGCTGAGGCAGGAGAATCGCTTGAACCTGGGAGGTGGAGGTTGCAGTCAGCCGAGATTGCACCACTGCACTCCAGCCTGGATGACAGAACAAGACTCCATCTAAAAAAAAAAAAAAAGAATTTATTATTCCAAAACTATCTGGAGTAAGAAACGAAAGGCATAATTTGAAATAGGGGAACAGGGTAGGCTAAGCACAGGCAGGGAGCCGGTAGTATTTCGCTGATCTGAAATGTTTGCAGACACCATGCACCTTCTTCCTCCTCAGCTCCTGCCCACAAAGCTCGGTCCCAGACATTTTTACCAGTGAATTGTGGGGAATTATAGACCTCCCCATCCGTAATACTAGTTAGTGTTGAAAAGGTGAGGCCTTAGCTAGAAGGCTCGGAAAGACTGTAATCCTTGCTGTGAGGTGCATTTTTCTTCTGCCTAGAAGGCATTTGTAAGAGAATGAGCTGCCCTTTTGGTGCACTTTGTTCCTTTATCCAGCAGAGTGTCTCAGTGTCAGCGCTATTGACATTTTAGGCTGGATAATTTTTGTTGTTGGGGGTGCTGTCTGTTCCTTATAGGGTGTTCAGCAGCATTTCCCTGCCTCTACTTACTAGGATTTCTCTGTTTATGATAATGACAAATGTCTCCAGACATTTCCAAATGTCCCCCTTGGTTTGGTGGCAGGGTGAGGTTGCGCAAAATCACTTGATTGGGAACCACCGAGCTAAACCCAATGACATAGGACCTCCAAGCAGGACTTCGATTTAGCCTTAAGTCTTAGGGCAATTTCCAAATCAGCTGAACCTCACAAGGAAAAATGTTAATGAGAGGAGAATGATAGCATTGAGCTTCAAATTTTTAAAAAAGGAGGAATGTCATCCCTTCCTCTATGACCTAGGAACCCACAAGCTCCTCAAGATTCTGACCCGTGGTCTGGAAGCCCATGCAGCTGGCCCAGTTGTTACCAGCCCATAACACAGTCTCTCTGGGCTGGGAGGTGGCCCATGCACCAGCCAGGGCTGTAGCAGCCCATCCCGTGCTCAGGAAGCCACCAGAGTGAAACTCAGCTCATAGTTTGTAACTATGTAGGTGGCTTTGGAACAATAAAGTAATACAAGGATTTTGGTGACCACTGGGTTTTTTGTTTGTTTGTTTGTTTGTTTTTCCAGAAAGAGGCTTGTAGGTACACTGTGGGGTGAGCCATGGGAAGCCCCTTCTTGCCATTTATAGGCAGAGCAGGTCAGTCAGATTTAGGTTAAGAACCCACAATGCTCTGTTATCCAGGAGAGATTACACTGAAGTTCTTGCTAACTATCTGGTCAGAGTGGTCAATACAATTCAGGAGAAAAAATAAATACACTTTCAGTAGCAGAGGCTGAAAAGAGGACTTTCCGCTTATCTCTTCCAGCACATGGCCAGTGAACTCATTCTTCAGGTCATCTGTTTGGATGTAACTTCCTCTAGAAAGACTCAAATCTGAGCGAGGGCCCAGTCCCAGGTCCTCTTGTGGCGGCCTGGACTTCCCTTGTAAGAGCTCATAGCAATTCTGCTTGCCTAGTAACGTTCTCAGTGGCCAGGTTTGACCATCACTGCATTACCAACATGCTGCTCAGTATTAGGTATAAAGTAGGCCTTCGATTTAAACACTGTATCAAATGAATGCACGTGGCCCTCAGTGTCAAAAAGATCTAGGTTCAAACCCTGGGTCTGGCATTTGTAGGCTAAATGAGTTGGGCTAATTTCTTGATGTCTTTGAGTCTCCGTTTCCTTATCTGAAAAATGTGGATAATGGGCTCATGGTTCTTAGAGTCAGAGTGAAGAAAAGATGAATTGAAATAATGTAAAATACCTAGCATGATTCATAGCATATAGTCATATGATGTGCACATGGTCAGTACTCCCAAAATTCTTCCTTGACTATTTCCAAAGCAATCCCGTTAACTGATTTTTTCCCCTTGCAGAACATTAAGAATTTTTATTCTGAAATCTGGCATATGTAATTAATAGAATCAAGTACCCCAAATGTGAATAGAGAGCTAATCTTCCTCTAATCATTATTCCCCTCCACCCTTCCTCATCTCTGGCTATCCCTGAGGTAAGACTGATGAGAGAATGTGTGCTTATTTCATTATACCCAGAAAACCTCAAATGCAGATAGAAATAAAACTTCATGGAATGTTCATGTTCTTCCTTCTCACTTCCCTCCCTCCCTCCCTTCCTTCCTTCCTTCCTTCCTTCCTTCCTTCTTCCCTCAGCAAGTTCTTGTTGAAGACTCCCCTATATTCCAAGCACTATTTTCAGTAAAGCCTGGGGTAGACATAGATACAGTCCTTGGCCTCAAGTCCTCACAATTTGGAGTAAATCAATATAGTGTGATGGGCCACAGGCAAGCTAAGAGGAGACAGTGACTGAGGAAGTCAGCCACACAAGGTCACCTTTGATTAGGGCTTTGAACCTGGCTAGAATTATCTAGGCACAGAGAAAGGGAAGGATGTACATGACAGAGAGAACACATGTGCAGTAGCACAGAGATGTAACTGCGTGTGGCATCATGGGGGACATGCAAGTGTTGTCATGTGACTAGGGCAAGAGGGGCTGGAGTTAGACATGAAGTGGGAGATGAGGCTGAAAATAGATGCAGATCGCGAAGGATCTTCATGCCAACATCCAGAACATGGATGTTACTGCATAGACCGTAGTCAGCCACTAAGTAGTCTGTAAGCAGTGGACTACTGTTGGAGGGAGATCACACCAGTAGCTGTGTGGTTATGGGGGCAGTGGGTGTGGCCATGACTCACAGCACTGGTTGGGGCAGTGAGAATGGAGGAAAGCAGGTAGGAGCTGAGAGATGGTATTTAGGGGAGTGGGAAATCAGCTGATCCCAGCCACTGATTAGATGTGATGTGGGAGTGAGGGGAAAGAGCCTATGCTTGTGTTCTTCCCCTCCAGACTATGTGAGGAGGTGAGATATTGCTTTAGGCATGGAGAGCTTAAAGTGTCTTTCATACTGCTTAGACATGGCAGGGATGGATGGAGCCAAAGCTTAGGAAGCTGGGACTGTCAGTACCACCAGAAACACAAGTTTATCATCCTTAGCTCTTCCCACTCACACCCTTCAGCACAGCCAGTAATCAATCAGCAAGCCTAGGCACCTCCTTCTCCATCACATCTCAAATCCACCCACTGCTTTGCAGCTGGCTTTTGTTCCGTGTTTTGAGCCACTGTCATCTCTTGCAAGGATTGCTACAGCAGCCTCCTCCTGTCTGGCTCCTTCCCTCTCCTCTTGTCTACCCCATTCCTTTCTCAGTTGGTCTCTTTCCCTCTCTTTTTGTCCACCCACCCATGGACCATCCACATCTGTGTGCTTTCTGTTTCTGCTTAAAAACCTTCAGTGTTTCTCTGTTGTCCCCAAAGTTGGTCATACTGATAGTGTGGAATCTGACCCCTGGCTTACCCTCCAGCCTTATCTCTTATGACTTGCCTGATCCCACTCTGTTCCTCTTCCATCCTGAGCCACCTGTAGATGCCCGGATGAACCAAGCCCTCTTTCACCATCAGGCCTTTGAACAGACTGACCCTTTTCTCTAGAATTATTTTCAAACTCACCTCCAAGCCCTATACCCGATTAATTACTAATTTCCCTTCTGGTGTCATCTGAGATCTCTGAAAAACCTTTTCTACTTGTCATGATTAGTTAGGTATCCCTCGTAAGGGTTTTCATTCTAGTTCTTCTGACTCTTACAGCCGTTCTCACCTGTGCAGAATCATCTGTTTGCTCCCTTTCCCAACCATGCTGTATGCTTGTTGAGAGAGAAACGATCTTATTCTCCAGTGTATGTACAGTACCAGCATGGAGCCCACGTCAGAGCAGGAGCTCAGGAAATATTTGCCGAGTGAATAAATGAATGAGTCAGTTCATGAGACTAGAAGAGGTATTTCCTTCTTGTTTGTTGATGAGAGGGAAGGCCTGACTCAGACCCCTGCTTTCAACATACGTTAAGAGACAGGGTCACTTACAGGAAGGACCAGGAGGCACGTGAGAAAGAGTAGTGTAAGAAGTAGCAGAACCAAAATCAAGTTCAATCCTAGAAGTCAACAAGATAGTTTCAAACAGAATGATCAAGAGTGTTGGATACTCAAGAGAGATTGAGAAGAATGGGCACTCTTCAAATGCCTGTTGGATGGGGCCTAGCAGTAGAGTAATTACACAGGGTTGAGAAGGGAGGGAAAAGAGAAGATGCTGTGTGTGTGGGTGGGTGTAAATGTTGATGGCAAAGGGAAAGAGAGGTAGGTATGTGCCTTAAGGAGGAAGGGCTGAGGGCATTGATTTGCGATGGGCAAGCCCCAAGGAAGCCATCATTGCAGCAGCATCCTGGGTGACCCTGCATGGCAGTCAGCTCCCTGAATGTGTTAGGACATTCCCCTAGTCTATCATGCCCTTCCTTCGGCACCGGTGGCTATGTCCCTCTACCCTCCGGCCAAGCAACATGGACCCACTGAAGGCCCCATATTGTGCCCAGCCTCTGCAGGCTTCCAGAATGGGACAGGTGCCTGTCAGATGGGAATTTCCTCGTGGCTCCAGCTGGCGATGCTGCTGTTTTAACTTTGCCACAGTTGTGGACCTAGCCTTCCCTCTGCTGAGCCAGTAAATGAGGCCAGTGGACACGCTTCTATGAAAGAGTTCCTTCTGGCCCTCGGGGTCTTGTGTGGGATTATTAGGAGAAGACATTTCACATTGGCAGATGAATTTTCTGTAACAGAATCCCATTAAAAAAGTAGATTTAAATCTCTCTTATGCTAAGGAAGGGAGTTGTACCCTGCCTCAATTTTACAGAATTCTTTACCAACTATTGTCATCATATAGAGTTTGAAAATCACCAATGGTAAGACATTAAAGGGACCTTATGTGTTTTATTAAAGCCCTTTACGTCTCCGGCATTATATATGGGTGGATGGGTGACAGAGAGAGAGAGAGGGAGAAAGAGAGATTCTTCTCCCTGAACACTTTCTAACCTGGCCTCTCATTAACGCAGTGCCCAGGTTGGGGGTTGGATAGGGCCTGAGACTTGCCTGTGACCAGCATGACTGTTGGAAAGAGTAGTATGGGACAAGATGAAGCTTGTCTTGCCACCCAGAGCTTGGTAGAGAGTCCATTGTTTCCAAAATGGTACTGAATGATTTGAAATAAGAAAAAAAGTTTCTAAGATTTTTGATGTTCCTTAAAGGTATCCTCTTTGAAGGGTATTTTTTAAGCCTCCTCTTTGGTTGAATCTCAAAAATGTTTTTAGACAAAATTGCACTTATTGGATAGGCACAGTGGCTCACTCATGTAATCCCAGGGCTTTGG
>NW_012102632.1:1911302-1932887 GCF_000951045.1 Mandrillus leucophaeus | reverse complement strand
AGGAACCTTATCTTGTCTGACCAGCGCCTAAATTTCTTCCCCCTCAAACAAGCTGACGCAAAAAAAAACCACTCTGCCAAAGAGTCAGGCCGGAAAAGACTGTGGTGCTTGGCCCTGTAGGAGGACCTTGTATAATGCGTGTGTGGCTTCCGAGGAGTTGCTCAGGAGGCAGAGGCTGAGGTTGGCAGTTATCAGGGGAATGCCAAGGTGAGGCTTTTCCTCTAGCGGGACCAGATGCCTTTCAAGAGCATTCGGTGGACCGAGAGGGAGTCAGGAGCAGGGGCAGGTATGTCTTCCTCCTCATGCCAACACCGTACTGCCAAGGACAGACCCTCTGTCAGCCCACGCTCTGCATGCCACAGACATGCCCCTTGCCCCCAGATGCCCGCAGGAGGCCTTTGTGCACAGTCACCAAGTGCAAGGAACTCTCCGAGGCTTAAAGCACCTAGTCACCTGGCAGGTGACCTCAGGAAGAGCCACCCTCTCTGGCCAAGTACCTGCACCATTGGGCAAAGGGCTCCTGTGTCTCTTATCCCCTCAATTTATGATCTTTCACTCAGTGAGAAAGACGAGGATAGCAAATGCATTCCTCCAGCTCTGGATGGAACATGCCTTTCAGAAGCGGGAGGCCCTCCAGCCGCAGTGGTTCTTAGGTCTCACAGAACCACGGGATGGCTTTTAAAGGAAGTGTACTGTATGTCGGATCTTTCAGCTGAAAGTGGACAAAGTAGCGGGCAGTTCCAAGGACGGCCCTCAGAAGTCTGGTCGCAGTGGCAAAGCCAGCACCACGGCCAGCAGAGCGGTGAGCAGCACTCCCACCAGCAGCCCGGTCAGACTGAAGTGTTCCAGGTAAATCGAGCGAGCACCGCCTTCTCGTAGGTACCGGCGCCTTCTCTCTGCTTCCTTTCCCCCTCGGGCTCTGCCGCACCACCGCCTGCCCGATAGCCATCGTGAGTTCTGGCCCAGCCTGGGCTAGAGGGAGTCCAGGAGTAGAAGGCCCCATTCTACCCAGCCAGAAACGTCAGGTGCATGTGGGAAGGAGAAGGGGCCGAGGTAGCCTTTGAGCTAACCCAAACAATAGGGCAGGCTGCAGTTGGAGATGCTTCCCAGACTCCAGAGCTATCCAGGGGAGGGGCACAAAACCAAGGCCGAAGGGGGTCTCTCCTTAAGAGCTGCAAGTGCCCCCAGGCTTGGCTGTCTGTCACTGGCTGACCCTCTTTTTCCCCACCATAGCCCCCAGAATGTGGAGAACATCCCCACCCAGTCCCTTGCTCAGTGCCAGCCTTGCCCTGGCTCTGCTGTTCTCTGTGGTTAAGCTCAGGGAGAGTCCCTGGTTGAGGATACCTGGGCACCTTGAAACTCGCCATTATTTGAGACATTTCTAGACCATCCTGTGTGCCTAAGGCAGACTGTGTGGCTGGGGATGGCACCGCTGCAGCCCCACAGAGCCGGTGCCCTGCCCCTTGTGGGCTTCCTTGGCTCAACTTTCAGCCAGAAACATTCCTACTGGAAGGCTTCAAATGGAGGTACGAGCCCATTAACTCCCCCTCAGCCAAGAGCTCAGCTCATCCCTCCAGGTCCTTGTAACAGGAACCCAGGCACCTCCTGCATGCACCAGGCCTGCCCTGCAAAGCAATGATGGGGGCAGGAACCACGTTGTGGGAGGGTTCTGAAACTCCCAGGATCGCAACCCCTCCTTCTCAAGAATCAGTGCTCCACTGACCCCACCCTCATCCCAAGCCCCTCTCCTGCCAGGGTCAGCTGCGTCTTCACAGACAAAGTCCTGGGACTCAGATGTCACTCAGGGTAGCATTCTGTGAATGTGCAGGGGAACAGCTCACCCAGGCCTTCGCCTGCCTCCCCTGACTGCAGCCTTCTCTCCTCCTTCCTCCTTCTGTAAGGCATTGTTCCTTGCCCATTCTGAGGCCCCACAGCAACCCTGTAAGGCAGAATTTCCTGACATGGATCTTCATAGTCACGATGCTAAAAAGAATTCTTGGCCAAATAAGCTTAAGAAACGCTGGTTAAACAAAGTTATTAAGTTTCTTTATTGCACGACATATCAGAACTTTTATTACACCAATGAGAACTATGGATGTCTAGGAGGTAGGCAAAGTGTGCCTTGTTTCCCAAACTTATTTGTCCACAGAATTCTTTTCTCACAGAGCATCACATGGGCTGAGAATTCAACAGAACACATATTGGGGAATTGGCTGTAAGACATTGAAATAGTGCTATTCCCGTTTTCTGGATGGGTCATCTGAGGCCCAGAGAACTTGAAAGACGTGTTGAAACTGAAATCTAACCATTCAGGGATCTATCCCTGCACTAAGATAAACATGGAAAACAGGCCACCCAGGTCTCCACGCACATCCTGCTTCCACTCCACTCTGCATTGGATTTCTCTTGCATTTTGGCCATCTGCTGTCTGCTATGTGCACCTTGCTTGGGGCCAGCCTGGGGTCCCCTGCCAATGGGGCTCTCGTCTACCCTGGGTCCCTGACTCAACCTTAGATAGACAAAGGGTGTGTCCTAATGCCGTTTACCTGCTGTCACAACAGCTCCCTGGGGAGAACAGTTTCTCAGCGCCTCAGACATTTGAGGACCCCTCCAAAGCATCCCGCAGAAGGCTGGGGAGGACCTCTGGGCTGCCCCTTTAGGGATGGCCATGAGGGTGAGTGCAGGCTGGGCTTCTGGGACATGCCCAGTGCACGGACAGAGGAGCTGACTCCTCTGTGGCTCTCTTTTCCTCTCCTCTGCAGGACATGCTGCCCATGCCGGGAGATCCAACCCAGGGGACTGGCAACTATAACATCGAAGACTTTGCCGACCTGGGCATGTTTCCACCGTTTTCTGAGTAGCTGCGGGCAGAGCAAGTCTCCTGTTGTACAGTGCCACCCATACTGTGATGTCGACGCCCGTGTGAACGAGGCTCACCCTCGCCCTGCTTGCCCTGCCGTGGGCCCCCCAAACCAGAAGCCATCTCCCCCGCTCTGTGTCCCCAGGCACGTCATTGCTCCACTCTCCCCTGCAGCCGTGGCTGCTCGGCCACTGACCAGGGGCCCTGGCAGACATTAGGGGATCAGTTGTATTTATTGTACTTTATCTGTGTGTGCTCAGGAGGTGAGCCTAGTGGGTCCTTAAATTTGGTTGTGAATAATCTCTTAATAGACAATTTATACTCATGAAAGTTCAGCCAGTGCCCAGAGTGACCAAGCAGCACCAGCAGGCCTGCCCAGGATGCTGAAAGCAGATTTCTTCTTGCTTTTCCCTTCTAATGGATGCGTGGGGCTCCGGGGAAATGCTGGAAAAATAGGCAAGGAGAGTGCACAGCCCTTGTTCCACCAGCTGGAGCCAAGAAGCACAGAGACACAGAGGCATCTGCCCCTCAGCTCCGCTGGTCTGTCTGTGCATCCATCGCGCCATGGGACGTATGTAATTTGTGCAGTGTGACATGAACTTGCTGTCCTGATGGATGTGTTGTGCCTTGTGTCTGTCATGTGTGGCCAGCGTGAGTGTATAGAATCCAGAGTATGTAGAGAGCCAAAATGTGTGGCCCTGTCCCCAAGCTCAGCAGCGCCAGCCATGACCACAGGATGCTCGGCCCAGGGTCTGGGAGCTGGGCTAACAGGCTGGCACTTCAGCAGGGTCACCAGGAGGCACAGCTAGGGGCGTGCTCACATGAGTAGGTCAGTTCTTTGGTCCAAGCCCCTGGTGCAGATTCAAGCTCCTCCTCTTAGAGGAAGCACCCCCTTCCTCTCACAGGAGCCCCATGGGAGCACTCACCCTCCTCCCAATTGGATCTGAACAGCTGTGTTCCTGGTCCCACATAGGCATGTCTCATCCTTGCCCCACTGGTGAGAGGAAGACCTTGTGGCTGCCCAGAGCCTGTAGGACAGCATGCCTTGAGGTCAGAGGCCAGTCCCTTCTCTACAGATGTAGACAGCAGGGTAGGATGCCCAGGTGTCCTCACATGGGCACCATGAAACACTTTCCTCCAGGCCACCTGAGCCTTTGTTCTTCAGCCCGACTAGAGGAACAGCAGCTCTGGGAGGCACAGAGTGCAGGTCTCGGGGCAGAAGACTTGGGTTCCAGTTCTGGTTCTGCCACACACCCACTGGCCTTGAATTTCTCCGGTGGTCTCAAGACAGGAACAAGAGCTGACTCTAGAAGCTTCTGCCTGGCTGACCTCTGAGCCCATGATCCCTGGCTTGCTTTGCTTCTCTTGGATTTGAAGAGAGTATAAGAATCCATCCCCCTGTTTTCAGGGACCTCTGCCTTCTCCCACACCCCTTACACTAGTAAGGACTCCTTCAGCCTCCTGTGTTTTCTTCCTTTTGTGACCACTATGCCCCCTCCCTGTTTCTCATCACCAGCCCATTAGCCCACTGACTCCCATATGGTAGAAAATGTATTGTGGCTGCTGCAGGGCAGGTGAAGGGACCCACCCTCTGGGAAAGCCCTTATGTTCCTCCCAGAGTCCTTCAGGTAGCTCCTCGCAGATGCTGGTTGGTAGTGCAAATGCTCAGAAACAACCCGTGCATCCCTACCCATGGATTCTGCAGGACCAGGAAGAGTGGCATTGGTTCTAGAAACCTGAGAATGGAGTGAGCCCAGCTTGCAGGAGGGAGTTTGGAGAGAGTGTTTGCTGTGATCCATCGAAAGCTCCACATTAAACCCCAGCCCTGTCTGGCCAGGGAGATCCGTGTGCTCAGTGTTGCTGGGGAATCTACGAAAGTCAAACACTGCTTAGTAAAACGCCTTTGACTGGTCGTCAGCTGTGCATGACTACAGTTCCTAGACTCTAAATTAATCCCAGCCTTGCAGTTTCTAGAGCTTTTTGTCCGTAATGGTGATTGGGTCTCCATTGTAGATGCATGCAGTGTTCACTCCAGCCTCACAGGCTTTCTTACTTCTGGGAAATGGCAGGTGGTTGAAACCCTGCACATCTTCCCAGAGCCAGCCCCAGAATGGGCCTTTCTCTGCCTGCCCTGCCCTTGGGGCCACCTCTGCCTCCAGCAGCCTTGAGCTTACCCCAGGCCATGGGCATAATTATTTCCCCCAAAAAAGGCACAAAAATAGGTTGAGGATCAAAGAAGTGTTTCTAAGTGAAATGAAAGCAGACTTTTTATAGCCTTTAGCTTGTGCGTTTGGAAGTTTGGGGGGTCTTATGTTTGTTTTTGCCTTCTGTTTCTTGGAGGAGAGTTGGGGGCTTTTCTTAGGTGCATACACAGACCCAGGTGAACACGCTGACTGTGAACCTGCCTTGTATCCGGAGCTGTGGTGGGCACTGAGGGAATGCAACAAAATTAGGAGAGGATCCTTGCTCCCATCATCTTCTCCTACCTCAACAGGGGTTCAGGATGCAGTGAACTCAGTTCTTGGCCCTTGGGTGAGGATTCATGGATGAATGAAAGCTAGACCTGACGGGGAGGCATTATGACTAAATAGGCCCAGCCTCCTTCCCTTCCAGCTCTGTGCTAGGAGCACAGGTGGGAAATCTGAGTAGAGTCTGACCCCACTTTTTGCTTATGATTTGTAAAAGCCATCATGGGGCCAATAAGAAAATAGGGGTGATGGAGGGGGAGAAGCCCAGGACTGGGAGAATCGCACATGTCCCAGGGGTTTTCACCAAGGATTTTCGAGACATACTGGAGTAAGAATTAAAACCACAGAAGGTTTAATTATCGTGGTTGGTTTGCAAAAGCACCTCCCATGCCAGTCCTGCCCAGCCTTGGAGGCCAGAATGCTCATGGCCCCTGTGGTCTGCTTGTCCTTCTGCCCATGCCCAGCAGATACCTCTCTGACTGGAGATGGGCTCAAAGCTGGATTAGGAAGGGGAGAGGCACTTGTGACTTTGTTTGGCTCTGTGACTCACTTCCTCGCTCACACCTCATCTGAACTACTAGACTTTCAACTGACTTTCCTTAGGCCAGACAAGCAGACAGCTTCCCACAGAAGAGGTCTGTACAGTGACAACCCGGGCCACAGCAAAGACACAGATGCAGCCACAGTAAGGCTCCATCAGGACTGGGTCAGTGATGGCAACAGGATGGCCAAGGATGGCTCTAGAACACTCTGCCCATGCGTCACTCCCCCCAGTTTTATTTTTAGCTTTGGCTTCAGGGAGTGACAGCCATCACAAATAGCCATATTCTGCTCTACTCTCCAACATACCAAATTCTACACTGTTGTTATTTCATGAGAAGTGAATATTGCAGATTGGGGGGATTCTGGTTGTTAAGGAACTTATACTGGGGAGCTTTACTCTTCTGTGTCAATAACGTGACTACGTGTTCTCCAGATTAGCCACACGTGCAAACATCAGTGTCCTTCTAGCTTTAGCCAAGAGAGAAACCAGTCCCAGGGAATGAATGGTGGTCTCCCCACTCCCGGCAGCACTTTGGGCAGCCCATAAGCTATGCGAGAACGTGAACACTCACCTGTCTGGGCTCACCTTGCTCCATCACGGTTCTCACCTGCCACATAAACAGGAAGAAGCCAGTGACCGGAACAGCTCTAGCCAATAACAAGTCAGAATAGAAATGTTCTTTATATTACCAGAAAACATGGGCTTGGCCTAAGTTGCTGTGTCCTAACCTGCCGGGGATCATTCCCCACCAAACCCCCTGTACTAAGGATCCATGAGCCTTTTGGACATTCACCTTTTCCTTGACCATCTGGAGTCTGGGGCAACTTAAGGAGGCACCACACAGTGGTGTAGGCACATTTCCACACGTAGGTGTCCCTGGCTTTTGTGGCCAAAGCTGGTGTTATGGTCAACAACGGGCCAGGGCCTGTGGGGCACTGACTTTGAAAGTGGCAAAATGGAGTTTTCACAGGCTGTGCGGGAACAGGACAGCTCGCTTCATCTAACAATCTGTTTCCTTTAAAAAAAAAAAAAAAAGAAAAGACAGAAAAATATTTCATAAGCTGGTGTCAGTGGACAGTTTAAGCACTTAACCATTTCTCTTTCTTCTTATGGATGTGAACTGTGCTGTGGATAAATCATTTGTATTTCTTGAATGTTCTCTATGATTAACAGTTATTAAGTCGGTTGTGTATATGTGTAACTAATGTAACTGCCTTTTAAAATTTCATTACAATAAAAATGACTTTGCTCTGAACAACGAATGGCCCAGGCCAAGTTTGTAATTGAACCATCCTTGGAACTTGCCCTTTGTATTACACTCCCTCCTATGGGCTGTATTGTGTCATAATCTGTGAGGGATGTGATGTACATTATACTAAAGAGTGACCCTTTTGGAGGTTTAGCTTCTTAGGATAGAAAAGGAAACTAGGGCTGGGTGCTGTGGCTCAGGCCTATAATCCCAGCACTTTGGGAGGCTGAGGTGGGAAGATCACTGGAGCCCAGGGGTTTGAGAACAGCTTGAGCAACAAACCAAGACCTGTCTCAAAACAAAACTAACAAAGGAAACTAGCGTATCAGTCATATTGCATTAGAACCAATAGAAAATAAATAAACAAATAATAGAAGGAAACTCATGACCATCTGTGTTAGGCAAGGCTCTCTAGAAGCTTCTTTACAAATGATATTTTTGTTAATACAAATCTGGTATGTGGTTACTCTCCCTGGTTTACAGATGGAGAAGCTGGAACTCAGAAAAGTTAAGAAAACACAGGAAGGAAATGGCAGAACCAGGATATTGAACTCAGGTCTCAATCAAAAACCCTGTATATATTGTCGTCTTTAAACACTCTTACTATTATGTTTTAATCCTCACAAAATTAAGTTAGTGTTTTAATATGCTGATGCCTCTAGTAAATACAATTGACTTTTGAACAGCATGGGTTTGAACTGTGCGGGTCCACTTACATGTGGATTTTCTTCCATCCACCTCTGCCACCCCTGAGACAAGAAGACCTCCTTTTCCTCCTCCTCCTCCGCCTACTCAACCTGAAGATGACGAGGATGGAGACCTTTGTGAGGAGCCACTTCCACTTAATGAATGGTAAATATATTGTCTTTTCCTTATGATTTTCTTAACATTTCCTTTTCTCTAGCTTACTTAATTCTAAGAATACAGTATATAACACATATAACATAAAATATGTGTTAATTAACTGTTTATGTTATTTGTATTCTAGTCAATGGTAGGTTATTAGTTGCTAAGTTTTAGGGGAGTCAAAAGTTATACATGGACTTTCAACTGCATAAAGAGTAGGCATCCCCAATCCCTATGATGTTCAAGGGTCAACTTACTTACAAACTCTATTTTTTCTCTGCCGAAAGAGAACTTTCTGGATTCTAGCAAAATGGCAGACTAAAATCATTTTAAAACCCTTCCATCAAACACCTAGCATTGCTAGTTTTTGCAGCTTTATTGATCTATTATTGACACAAAGTAGACTGCACATATTAAAGTATACATAAAATTCTGTGACCCTGAGTTAAACATAGACTTCTTAGATACTACACCAAAAGCATGATCCATCAAAGAATAAACTGACAAATTAGACTACATAAATATTAAAGGCATTTGCTTTTCAAAAGACACTGCTAAGAGCGTGAAAAGATAAGCCACTGATGGGAGAAAACATTCACAAGTCATGTATCTGACCAAGGACTAGTACCTAGAATATGTAGAGAACTCTTACAATGGAATAAGACAAATGACTCAGTACAAAACAGGCGAAAAATCTGAACAGGCACGTCACCACAGAAAATATACAGACGGCAAATAAGCATGTGGAAAAAACTGATTACCATCATTAGTCATCAAGGAACTATAAATTAAAATACACAATGACTCTAATATTTGGCTAAAATGTAAAAAGGCTGATGATAGCAAGTGTTGCCCAGGATATGGAGCAACTAGAACCCTCATTTAGGCAAAATGGTACAGCCACTTTAAGTAACAGTTTCTTAGGAAGTCAATAATCCACTCACCTTATGACCTAGCTTTTTCATACCTAGCTATTTGCCCCAGAGAAATAAAAACATATTTCCAAACAAAGACTTGAATAGGAATATTCATTGCAGTTTCATGTGTAATAGCCACGAGCGAAAAACAACCTAAATGTCCATCAACAGGTGAGTGGATAAACAAATTGTGGTACCACCACACAATGGAATACTACCCAGCAATAAAAGAACAAAGCACAGATACAAGCAACAGCATGAACAGAACTCGAAAACATTATGCAGAGCAAAATGTCACATTTATGTCACTCAGATTTACTAAGTCTGATAACATGATTGTTACTGAGGATGTGGGGAAACAGGAATTCTATTTCCTAGCTAGTAGAAAATAGCATACTTGCTCTGAAAAAGATGACGTTTATCAGTGCCATTTTTCCAACAGCACATTGGAATGGTAAAAATGTACAAACCCATGACAGCGATTCTAATTCCAACTTTCTATTCTACAAAACGTCTCACATACACACAAGAAGACAGATAAAAAGATATTTATTGCTCTGTGTGTAAGAGTGAAAAAGTGGAAGAAAATAATCTATCCTGTAGTAGATAAATGAATAAACTGTGATTTAGTTACACAAAGGAATATATTGCAGCACTTAAATATCTCGTTGCATGTGCAAAAATCCTAAAAATATAACATTGAATTTAACAGCTGTGCATATTTTTATAACTCAACACATTAACGTATTTTGTGACTAAGTAGATAATAGTCAAAGAAATAAAAGAAAAATAACCTCATTGATGATAAAAACATTTCTGGATAATGTTTATCCTTTGAGGGAAGAAAGACATAGAATGACTTGTATGATTGAATTCCTTAAAACAGATTAAGAAAGAGAAAGAAAAACAGGTATTGACTAAAAAGGAACAGAAAAGTAGCTGAGGCAATTATGGCAAAATGTTAAACAGCTGTTTCATTTTGGTAATGAGCATGTAAAATTCTGTAATACTTTTCTCAAAATGATATATAATGAAAATATTTAATAATTAAACATAAAAAGCAGATACTTAAATCTCACAAGTAGTCAGAGAAATGCAAATTAAAGTAACAATGGCATGACATTTTTCACCGCAATGGACTGGCAAAAGTGGGAGTGAATGTGAAATGACTGTCTTAGTTATTTTTGGTAGAAATAGAAATTTTTGCAATTTATTTTGAGAGTGATGTGACAATAGCTATTAAACAAAACTATATCTTTGACTCAGCTATCCCACTTCTAATAATCCATCTTAGCGAAATAAGAGTGCTGAAGAGAGATATACTTATAGGAATGTTTATTGCCACCATATTTTGTAGTGGGTGAAAACTGTAAATTAAGGCAAAGCTCACTGATAGAAGAATGGATGACTACATTGGAGAATACCTATTTCATGAACTATCAGATAGCATTATTTCAATACATTAGTACATAAAATAAATAATCAGGAAATTATAAATGAAATTGATCCATGTTGATAAAACAAACATGACCAAAAGCACATTAGTTAGGTTCATGTGTGAGTACATGGTTGTATATATATATATACATATGTACATGTAGAAAATGTATACAATATTCAGCCTGGGCAACATTGCAAGACCCTGTCTCTATGAAAAAAAAAAATGTAATTAGCCAGGTGTGGTGGCACATACGTAGTAATCTTAGCTACTCAGGAGGCTGAGGTAGGAGGATCACTTGAGCCCTGGAGTTTGAGACTGCAATAAGCCATAATCATGCCACGGCACTCTATAGTCTAGGTGACAGAGTGAAACCTTGTCTCAGGAAAAAGAAAATATAAAATACTGTATTTACATCAATAAGCTGCATTTGGAAGGATTGGGGAAGCAGAGAAACTAAGTAAAACTTAAAGAAATTGTGTTAAGTATAATAATATTGCATTTACATGAAATTATTTATACATGTATTTATTCATTTATTTTGTGTATTTCTCCAAGAAAAAAAGGCATGTGCCTTTATATGTGTAACAGATGGATGAAAATCCCTTCATGATAGTCTCAACCTAATGGGATCTGAGGTGAATTTCCCCTACATCCTTGTAACTTTTAATATGACTTTTTCTACAAAGACTATATATTACTCCTAAAATCATTAAAAGTAATCTAAAGCAAATTGCCTGCCAGAACAAGAAAAGAATAAATGATTATCCACAGTAGCTTGAAATCTTGAACCACTACAGAATTTTGATGCCAAGGAGTGGGAAAGAGGAGGATGCACGTGTGCTATGGTAGAACGCACTCTAGTTGGGCACACCTGTGGCAGACGGGAAGCTGAGTGGACTGCAGGGCACGACGGGGAGAAGAAACACTGAATGACGGCCAAAGGACCTGCCATGACCTAGGCTGGTGCTTTCCCTATAGTCCCTCTTTCAATCCTCAAAAAACAGCTAACAAAAATATATCCTTTACATAGATGGAGCAATATAATTATTCTTCTGATTTTTCTGATGATATACACTCATTGTTTTTTGAAGAGTACAGAGAAGTATGAAGAACAATAATATTGTATTCCAATTTGCTCTTTTTTTTTTTTTTGGACAGAGTCTCATTCTGTCGCCCAGGCTGGAAGGCAGTGGTATGATTTCAGCTCACTGCAAACTCCTCCCAGGTTCAAGCAATTCTCCTGCCTCAGCCTCCTGAGTAGCTGGGATTACAGGTGCTCACCCCAACGCTCAGCTAATTTTTGTATTTGTTTAGTAGAGACGGGGTTTCACCACGGTGGCCAGGCTGGTCTCGAACTCCTGACCTCAGGTGATCCACCTGCCTCCGTCTCCCAAAGTGCTGGGATCACAGGCATGAGTCACTGTGCCCGGCCTCTTTTTTGTTTTGGAGACATGGTCTCCCTCTGTGGCCCAGGCTAGACTGTAGTAGCACAATCACAGCTCACTGCAGGCTCAATCTCCTGGGTTCAGGTGATCCTTCTGCCTCGGCCTCCCAAAGTACTGTGATTACAGGCATGAGCCACCCCATTTGGCCCCAATTCACTCTTATTGATGATTGGGAAAAGTGAGTAGGGAGAGGTGAGAAGGTCAAGAGCAGGGGTGAGGGAAGCACCATGTCTGCTCAGAATTCAGGGAGTGGGACAAAGCCACTGGAAGAACTAGTACTCATTCTCATGATGCCACCTAGACTTTACTTCCCTCTCAGCCTCCACTCCCAGAGAGAACTTATTTTTCCACTGAGAAAAATAAGCTTATCCCCCTGTTACCATGTTGAAGCCTGACAATCATGAGTGTCTTTCTCCTGTAAATCCTCTCAACCACGTTCTCTCAGTAAGCATTTGTGTGGCCCCCACCACCAGCTCCATGAACAGTGCTGGGGTTGAGGCTACACAGGGAAGATCCAGGCCCCACTCATGAGGACTGCCTCATCCTGAGGGGAGAGGCAAGCAATATGATGTTCTGGAATGTACTAAGGATTTCGGTAGAGGTCACCTATTCTGCACCAACACAGAAGAGGGAAGGGAGAGTCTGGGAAGGGCTGAGTATCTCATGCGTTTGTGATTAGCATGACTTAAGCAAGAGGTCCCAGATGAGGCCCATCGAAGATGGAGTCTACCCACTGGGCGCACAACTTGTTGGCTCAGCTTTTGCAGAAATCACTTAACAGGCCCCCAAATCCAAGTCCGAGACCCCTATAAATCATGAAATGGGTACAGCCTCTCAGCAGGACACCAGATTAAAATGCCTGGAATGCAGCTTGCCTCTAGTTCTACAGCCACAACCTCCAAATTACTAATTCTTTCAACACATTTTACTCAGAGTCAAACATATATGCCAAGAATAAAGAAACGTGGCCTGGGGCTGATGAGGCCAGAAAACAACATTTCATCGCAGTGATTTATCAGAGTGTGAGCATTTCTCATTCACAAGGCTCGTTGAGTGCAGATGTGCCCACTCATTTTTCTCACAGAATCTCCATGCCTTTAACTGGCAGCCATGTTTCCATTGCAGCCAGGTTGAGTTTCATGTGGGCCCATGGAATAGAGCCACGTCAGGAATGATGTTACATGGGGTCCCTGGAAACCCTTGTGATCCCTCAGACCCCACCTACTCCTAGGAAAGGCATGGTTTTGAGAGCTTCCTGTGGAAGAGCACACAGAGCTGCCTAGTTACCAACTCTGTGAGGAACCAGGACCCCAGATGCTAAGAAGATGCCGGGAAGCTTGGTGTCATCCTAGACTCACTATCTACGGGCAGAATGAAGAGTCAATTCAAGAACAGCAGGCTCTCTTCCTAGTCATCAGGTTGTCCAAGCCTGGATGCTAGCACAAAGAGATGTGCTGGCTCCCCTGGAGATAGGACAGAAGAAGAGAGAAATGATTTAGAGTGTGATGCTGAGGAAGTGTTCAGTGAAGGCTACTTCAGGTTTTTTGTTCATCGGTTTATGCCCTGTACAGTACGTGGCACTCTATTAATGTTCAATAAATTCCAAGGAATTTGTCTTACTCTGGGTCACACCATCATTCCTCAATTGTCTTTATCTATAATGAATTCACAAAGACTGATTGCAGCTTCAGAAAAATTTTCAGATAGGTCTCAGAACCCCCACTGTATGCTGGCTATGAGCATGCAAACTTGTATTTTCATTCTTGGTCTGTTTCAAGTCTATGGTAAGGAAGCAGAGAGTTGGGATGGAGACATAGTTGGCATCTCATTGTGACAAAAATTGGCTGACCTCAAGGGGACAGGCTGGCAGGAGTAGTCAGAGAGAGGTGGCATCTCATCTAACCTGAATCCTCGGATTCTAAAAGGATTCCTAATGAATGACGATGGGAAGAATTGAAAAGCAATGAGTAAAGTACTGATTCCTGTCACACAAGTGGGTGCTGCATGATGCCTGGGGTGATCTGATGGTAACATGGCATGTCTCAGGCAGATGGCCTGTAGATAAAGAAAAAATGGAAGAGAGGTAGGGGATCGGGCTTCATGGCCGGGACCAACATGGAAACACAGGTTTCTCACTGCGTCGGGCCCAAGGATTCTGTAGATGCCACAGATCCAGGATCCAAGGGACCTGGGCCTCCTTGGACGTTAATGAGGAGGTTAAGGACACAGGGAAGGTTGAGAGAGCATAGCCTTGTTGAGCAGGCCACAGAGGTCCCCAGGACTCTGCTCTTCTCCTGGAGAGACATAAGGCACTACCAGCAGGCCATGGGACCCTCTGCCTATTTTCATCCACACCTGCTCTCTGCTTTCATGCTCAGGCACAAGGATCCATATCCCTTTTTTGAAAGACTGTCCTCAAGCTATTGGATCCTACTTTGCCAAAGCATGCAGAGCCAGGGGTGCCTAGGATTTTACATCCCACAAAGAATAGTTTATTACTAATGACTGCTGGGTTCAGGGGCATCAATACCCCAGCTTCCTTGCTCCTGGATGGGGGCATCTCTAAGTTGTAACATATTTTCTCCAGAGTATCCCTGTGGGATTGAGATACAGTTACCCTCTGTGGAAACTTTATTTGCCTTGTCTTCTTTCTTTTCAATCTCACTTCCTGGAGTGAGATGTCTCCCTGAGCCTTCCCTGGGGTTTGGAGAGAGCTGAGCCTCCTTATGTATCGCATGTTCTGTGCAATTGTGGGATGGAGGTAGTGGCAGATGGAATTTCCCCATCCCTCCCAGTTTTTCCTGGGAATTCCTTAAATAAATCACCTTTACCCAATTTTTCTCAGATTCCACCTCTGAAGAACTCAGCCTCAGGCAGGGCTATTGTAACAATCACTAAACTGCAGCTGCAGAAAAAGTAAGAACTTTTTTACTGCTGTGTAAATTACTCTCTCAGAAAAAAAAAGAAAAAAAAAAGAAAAAAACACAAACATATGTGCCTTTAAAAACTATAGATAGAGGCTGGGTGCGGTGGCTCATGCCTGTAATCCCAGCACTGTGGGAGGCCGAGGCGGGCAGCACCTGAGGTCAGGCATTCCAGACCAGCCTGACCAATATAGCAAAAACCCTCCTTTACTAGAAATACAAAAATTAGAGGGGTGTGGTGGCGCGTGCCTGTAATCCCAGCTATTCAGGAGGCTGAGGCAGGAGAATCGCTTGAACCCAGGAGGTGGAGGTTGCAGTGAGCCGAGATCACGCCACTGCACTCCAGCCTGGGCGACAGAGCAAGACTCTGTCTCAAACAAACAAACAAAACCAAAACAAAGCAAAAAACAATGTTATAAATACAAAGAAATTAAGTTTTACTTTTCAGTCAAAATAATATTTTAGTAATGTTTCATACTATAGATGTGAACAGGATTTTGTCCTCAAAGATGAATTTTTTCAAGGACTAGAGAGAGCAACCCATCCCTATTTATTAATACTTAGACTTTCCCAGTCTTAGCAGTCAATGTAGCACATTCCAGGAAATGCTTCAGTCCCAGGAAAACTAGGACATTTGGTGACCCTACCCAGGATGCCAATATTTGTTGCCTGGGAAGGCAGAGCCCTGGAGAGGAGGAAGCTAATAGGATTTTGTAAGGCCACAGAAGTCTGAAGGAGATTTCAGTAGTAATGGAGACCACCTTCTCAGACAAGGAAAGGAGATCCAGATGTTCTGAAGAATTTTATTTTGTTTCCCAGAATCCTTAGTAAGAGAGAAAAGCTCCTCTCAGCCTGGACTTTCTGCAGGAGCACAGCCAGGAATCAGACTCACAAAGATCCTGCGAGAAGCTGAGGAGCCCTCTCTATCAAATTCTACTCACCAGGCCTGTGGAGAATGACCCTTCCACGCTGACCCAGAAAAGCCTGGCCAGGTCGAGTGCATGTGCTCTGCTCAAGTCCACACCATAAACTGAAAGTGAATCCAACCTGGTGATTTACCCATTAAAAGGAATCCTGAGTCTTTGAGGCCGAACTTTCTGAAGACAGCAACATTGCTTCTCCCCTGAGGAAAGCCAACATAAGACTCCCGGCAGCCTCATCAGACCCTCTAAGGACCCTGAGAAGGAGGGAGTGGCTGAAACCCAAAGCTGGCTCCTTCAGCAGAGAAAGGGAAATCTGGGCAGAGACCCTAGAGTGCCACCCCAAGAGTATAGCTTCCAATGCTTAGCCTGCTGCTGGTGCCCCCAGTCAGGAGACCATTTCAGAAAATGCCTGGTGTGATGGTTAATATCAAGTGTCAACTTAATTGGATTGAAGGAGGCAAAGTATTGTTCCTGGGTGTGTCAGTGAAGGTGTTGCCAAAGGAGATTAACAGTTGAGTCAGTGGACTGGGAAAGGCAAATTTGCCCTCAATTCGGGTAGGCACCATCTAATCAGCTGCCAGCATGGCCAGAATAAAAGCAGGCAGAAGAACGTGGAAGGACTAGACTGGGTTAGCCTTCTGGCCTCCATCTTCCTCCCGTGCTGAATGTTTCCTGCTCTTGAACATCGGGCTCCAACTTCTTCAGCTTTTGAACTCTTGGACTAATACCAGTGGTTTGCAAGGGGGTCTTGGACCTTCAGCCGCAGACTGAAGGCTGCACTGTCGGCTTCCCTACTTTTGAGGTTTGGGGACTCAGTCTGGCTTCCTTGCTCCTCAGCTTGTAGGTGGCCTACTGTGGGACCTCACCTTGTGATTGTGTGAGTCAGTACTCCTTAATAAACTCCCTTTATGTATACATCTAACCTATCAATCCTGTCCCTCTAGAGAACCCTAATACACCTGCATCTTCATTTCCTCAGGCTGCCACAACAAATTGCTACAAAGTGAGTGACTTCACAGAACAAAAATTATCTCACAGTTCTAGAGATCAAAAGCTTGAAATCAAGGTCTTGGCAAGGTTGGTTCCTTCTGGAGGCTCCATGCCTCTTCCCGGAATCTGGAGGCTGCCAGCAAGCCTAAGCATCCCTTGGCCTGCAGCTGCACATCTTCAGCCCCTGCCTCTACCTTTCCCTGTGTTTCTGTCTCATGCTCTCTTCTCTTGTCTCTATCAGGACACCAGCCATTGCACTTAGGGCCCATCCTAAATCTGGGATGATCTCACGTTGAGATGTTAATTACATTTGCAAAAGTTATTTTCCAAATAAGGTCACATTCACGGGTACCAGGGGTTAGAACTTGGACATATTTGGGTGAAGGGCAGACATCATTCAATCCACCTCACAGACAAGGAGTGAGGGAGGGTTCCAGCTGAGAAGTCTTCCACGGAGATGGACAGAAATCCAGGTGCTCTGTCTCAGAAGTAAGGAGGCCCCAACCAAGTACCCAGGAGTGCAAAGAGCAGCTACAAGCATCCTTGATACAGAAGTGGGGGCCAAGGAAAAGTACATGTCAATTCCCGATGAAGCTTTTGAATGAGCAGAGATGACAGTTGCATGAGCTGGAACAATACATGGACAGGAAGCAAAATTGGCCGACCTGGGAGAGACAACAAACAGCTGGTCATCCCCAGTGCCAGAGAGGGAATGGCTTAAAGAAAACTTAGCCTATGATATTTAAACCTCCAAAGGACAATAATGAAGTGGGAGGTTCAGGGCCATTCTCTAGGAACCTCCTTTCGGGCACTCTCATCTGCCGCCACCCCACCCCACCACTGCACAGGTCTGGAAGATGCAGGGCTCACAGGAGGCTCAGGACAGGTGTCCTCAACCCTCATGGCAGGCTCAGGGGGATGCCTCAGCCTAGGTGAGGGAAGCAGCCAGGACCTCAAGTGGAGAGGGAGGCTTTCGGGATGCTGAGGGCCAGTTGCACTGATCTCTGTGATTAGAATATGATTCACTGGGAAATGGGAGGTGGGAGGGAAGACAGTCTCCAGAAAGGCTACCCCCCGGGTCTGTTGTTTGTGGAAGCAAAAGGAAAAGAGACAAAGCAAAGGCAGGAATTATGACTTAATTAAGGAAATGGGGCAATGAAGAAATCTGGCAGGATATAAGCAGTAGTCATAAATCACTAAAACCAACACCGCCACTCTTCTTGTTCAGCAATCCTGAGGCAAGAAAAGAACAAGGCCTATGTGAAAGAAACAAGGAAAGACCCAGTGTTCTCAAAAATATGAATCCACACAGCTTAAGGCTAATAGGTTCAGTGACGACAGAGATTAGGGGGTTTGTTCCTTTTTTTTTTTTTTTTTGCTTTGGTTTTGCATTAAAATGTATTGCATTCTTACTTCTGCCTGGAATCTATTTGTTAAAAGGACAAGATTACGGTCTAGAAATGCCTTAGAATGGACAAACTTCCTGGGTGGAAAAGTGATTAATGCGGTTTTTTTTTTCTGTGACAGGGTCTCACTCTGTTGCGCAGGCTGGAGTACAGCGGCACAATCTTGGCTCATTGCAACCTCCACCTCCCAAGTTCAAGAGATTCTTGTGCCTCAGTCTCCCAAGCAGCTAAGATTACAGGCATGTGACATCACACCTCAGCTAATTTTTGTATTTTTGGTAGAGATGGGGTTTCACCATGTTAGCCAGGCTGGTCTCGAACTCCTGGCCTCAAGTGATCTGCCCATCTCGGCCTCCCAAAGTTTTGGGATTAAAGGCATGAGCCATCACAACCAGCTGATTAATGCGTGTTTGTAGATTGATTGAAGGTGAGGAAATCAATCAAAAGGCAATGCTGGATTTGCCCATTGAAGGTACTACTGCATGCATCTCCCTGGCCTGTACATATCGGTGATGTATCACAAAAAACACAGGAACAAGCGGGTCCTTAATTTCCAAATTCAACTTAATTTGTAAGTCTTAATTTCCAAATGTAACTTTGATTTTGTTGGATTTTTTTTTTTTTTTTTTTGAAATAGACTCTTGCTCTGTCACCCAGGTTGGAGTGCAGTAGCACGATCTCAGTTCACTGCAGCCTCTGCCGTCCGGGTTCAAGTGATTCTCCTGCCTCAGCCTCCCAAGTAGCTGGAATTACAGGTGCCTGCCACCACTTCCGGCTAAATTTTGTATTTTTAGTAGAGGTAGAGTTTCACCATGTTGGGCAGGCTGGTCTTGAACTCCGGACCTCAGGTGATCCGCCCATCTTGGCCTCCCAAAGTGCCGGGATTATAGGCATGAGCCACCATGCCCAGTGGGAAGAGTATTTTGTAATTTATAAATAAACTGCATTTACACTGTACTGAAGCCTTATTTTTAAAAAATTATTTTGAAATAATTATAGATTTATAGGAGGTTGCAAGGAAATGTACAGAGAAGTTCCATTCATCCTTCTCTCTCCTTCACCTCCTTTACAACACCTTACACAGCCAAAAAATTTACATTGGTGTAGTCAAAGAAATCAAAGAAGCCAAGAAATTGCACCTTAGCCTGGGTGACGGAGAGACACCAGAGAGACACTCTATCTAAAAAAAAAAAAAAAAAAAAATTGAAATTATCATTGAAACGACATTTGAAGACCCCCGGGCAGAAAAGAGAAAAAAAAAAAAAAAAAAAGCACTCTTCCAACTTCCTCTTTCTTTCCTTTGTATCCTCTGGCCATGGTGATGTGAACTTACTTTCAGCCAAAAGGAAACCATAATTTTGTTCACAGACATGTATTGTGGAAGTAGCATCAACAATGTCAAATGACAAGATGACACAGCTGAAAAGTAATTTCCAGTCTGAAAGTGTCCTTTGGCTTTGGAGCTAATGTGTCACTGGGAACCCGACAAGTACAAGTCCAGTGGAAAGGCAGAGGCAGGAGCCGGGGCCCTTTATGCGAGGGCTAGTCTCCTGAAGGTTATTCCAATGAGGACCCAGACATCATGAAGCAGTTATGACCTTGATTGCTGCCCTAGATCACAAGGTGATGCCTAGGTTTTAGACACAGGCTTCATGGGCAGAACAAGACAGAAGTTGACCTGATGGCGCAGAAACCGAGCTGAGCCTTCAGGTGGAGGTAAAGAGGTCACAGCAGTGAGCAGACAGCTGGCAGTCTGGTAGCTGGGCAGGCTCACTTGGCCACTTTTTTTTAGAGACAGCATCTCTCTGTCACCCAGGCTGGATTGCAGTGGTGCAAGCATAGCTTACTGCAGCCTCATGCTCCTGGACTCAAGCAATCCTCCCGCCTCAGCTTCCTGGGTAGCTGGGACTACAGGTGTGCACCACCAGGCCCGGTTAATTCTTTTATCTTTTTGTAAAGATGGAGCCCAACTTTGTTGCCCTGACTGGTCTCCTACTCCTGGCTTCAAGCAGTCCTTCCACCTCATCTTCCTAAAGTGCTGGGATTACAAGCATGAGCTGCTAAGGTAGGCCTTCCACTTCTTAATGTGTAAGCAGTTGTTCAGGGTGTTCAAGGATTACCGCACACATCTGAAGACTCCAGACCCGGCGCGGTGGCTCATGCCTGTAATCCCAGCACTTTGGGAAGCCGAGGCGGGCAGATCACTTGACGTCAGGAGTTCGAGACCAGCCTGGCTAACATAACAAAACCCTGTCTCTACTAAAAAAAAAAAAAAAAAAAAAAAAAATTAACCAGGCTTGGTGGCACACACCTGTTATCCCAGCTACTTGGGAGACTGTGGCATGAAAATCGCTTGAACTCAGCAGGCAGAGGTTGTAGTGAGCCGAGATCGAGCCACTGCACCCCAGCCTGGGCAACAGAGCAAGACTCTACCTAAAAACAAAACAAAACAAAAAAAAACCCTAAATAAATAAATAAATAAAGGCCTCTGATTTAGGTGCTCACCCAAGCTGGGCTTAGCCTTGAAGAATGAGGCTGCGGCATTGTACAATTGTCCTAAGAATAAAAAATGAGACCTGCGTGTGCTGTTCTTTCTCCACTAAGTGGTCATTATTGATCTCAGCAATGCAGCATTCATTGGTCCCATGAGGCCATTGCAAGTTTCTGACCTTCATTTAGTACTAGAGTAGATTATAAGCCACTCAGGCCTACATGTATACCCACTGACCCATTCACCCTGACCTGAGAATTTATGATAGAAAAATTACTCAATAGAGGGAAAAGCAAAATGCACAAAATTCCTCATTTCCACTTAATTATGTGATATGGTAATGCTTCAAAATTAAACTATAGATATTCCATTCTCATTATTCCATCCTTCCCTGCCCACCCTCTATTCAGGCAGCAGGAATAGCCTCCATATATGGTGCCGCTAGGGGACAGGGGAAAGAACCTCCAGCAAGCTTGTCCAACCTGAATGCATGTGGCCCAGGACAGCTTCGAATGTGGCCCAACACAAATTTACAAACATTCTTAAAACATTATGAGGGATTTTTTCAATTCTTTTTTAGCTCATTAGCTATCGTTAGTGTTATGTGTTTTATGTATGGCCCAAAACAATTCTTCCAATGTGGCCCAGGGAAACCAAAAGATTGGACGCCCCGGGCCTAAAACAAACAAGTTGATTATTAATAAAGTGTTACATAAATTACTTAAAAAATGTAGAGAAACAAGAAGCTATTTTGCAAAATCCAGCCTTTATTGAAAGTTAAAAAGGATTTTCAGCCAGGTGTGGTGGCTCCCACCTGTAATCCTAGCACTTTGGGAGGCTGAGGCGGGTGGATCACCTGAAATCAGGAGTTCGTGACCAGCCTGGCCAACATGGTGAAACCCCATCTCTACTAGAAATACAAAAATTAGCTGGGCATGGTGGCGGGTACCTACCTGTAACCCCAGCTACTGGGGAAGCTGTGGCAGGAGAATCACTTGAACCTGGGAGGCGGAGGTTGCAGTGAGCCGAGATTGTGCCACTGCACTCCAGCCTGTGTGACAAAGCAAGACTCCACCTCAAA
>NW_012102632.1:1907886-1908542 GCF_000951045.1 Mandrillus leucophaeus | reverse complement strand
GGCTGTAAATTCTTAACGGGCTGCAATGAGAAACCAGGAGCTGTTTGGCAGCTGTTAAAAGGTATCAATATGACAAAGATGGAGCAATGTGCCTCAATGCGTGAGGATAGGCGAGGTGAGCCGAGGAGTGACACCTGGTTTCTGGGATTTTCTTAGAAGAGTTATCCTAGGCTCAGGGAATGTCTCTAGGTAAAAGGGTGAGGACGTTTTAAACCGACTGTTGTCATTCATTCTTGCCAAGCTGCCCACAGTGAACTGACTACTGGATACTCCCTCAGAATCTGTTGTCCAGCCTTTGGGAAAATCTCGTGGTCACGTATTTGACCGCCAAGCCAAAGCAAAGGATGCAGCCCCTTGGAGCCCAGGGAGCCGTGCCCAGTTAGAGGTGCCTTTTCCAGGATGCCAGGAAGGTGAGCCAGGACTTACATGCCTGCTTCTCCTCCTATCTCTCCGCATCGCCAGGACCACATTCGGATTCATAGTGTGGGCAGTGGGTGGAGGGCTGCCAGGAAACATGGTGCAAGTGCACACTTCACAACACCTCATGCCAGAGGCTGACAGAAAAGGGCATCCCTCCTGAGGGGGGTGAGTGAGGGGTGGGGGTGAGAGACAACGAGAGAGAGAGAAACAGAGAGGGAGAGTGTGTGAGAGACAGA
>NW_012102632.1:1890677-1902561 GCF_000951045.1 Mandrillus leucophaeus | reverse complement strand
AAAAAAAAAAAAAAAGAATTTTGTAGGCATTCTAGGATCTGAACTTCAAAACTAAAAAGCCAAGCTTGGAGGACTGAGTGGAGGTTTTACTTCCCACTGAGTAAAAAAGACTTCCCGGTGACCTCGTGGTGAGCTTCCATCCAAAAAGGCAGCGAGACTTTGACTGCAGACAGGAAGACATTCAGAATGGGCCGGGGTGGAAGATGGATGCTCATAGATGCTGCGGCCATCTCACGAAATGCTAGCCCTGGGTACAGTGGCAGATATAGTCCCAAAATATGTGTGGGTGTTGCAGGCCAGTCAGGCTGTGTCTCCTTTTCTCAAGCACAGCAAAGCAATTCAGCCCCCAGGCAGAAGGTCAACCAGGTCAGGTTGGGGCTGAGGAGGCAGCAAGAGTCCCCCAGCACCCAAGGAGATGCAGAAATGCTGACACAGCTGGAGGCTGGAAGAGGTGTGAGGTCACAGCAAGGATGACTCAGGGAACATGGGCCCTTGTGACCAAAGATGGGGACCATAGACATCAGTGCCAAGAGCAGCTCCCAGTGTCCAATTCCATGCATGTCAAGCCTCAGCACCACAGGCGCTGGTGAGGACAGGAGACAGTACAAGTGAGAGGAGATAACCCCTAGGGCCCCTGGAAATTAGAGCTCCTTGGGAAAGATGGAAAGTGGAAGCTCAATGAGGAGAGTCTCACATGTGGCTCTTGACCCAAAAGATGCTATCATAACTTTTAAAGGAGAATCCAGTGAAAGAATAAGAGTTTTCTACCCTCCGTGGAACTAAGTGGAGTTCAGTCTCAGAATAGTCACACACCAAAGAGGTGCAGCTATAAATTGTTTTTGTTCTTTTTTTTTTTTTTTTTTTTTTTAAAGACAGAGTCTCGCTGCGTTGCTAGGCTGGAGTGCAGTGGAACAATCTCAGCTCGCAGCAACCTCCACCTCCTGGGTTCAAGCGATTCTTTTGCCTCAGCCTCCTGAGTAGCTGGGACTACAGGTGCATGCCACCAAGCCCAGCTAATTTTTGTATTTTTAGTAGAGACGGGTTTTCACCATGTTGGCCAGGATGGTCTCGATCTCTTGACCTCATGATCTGCCCACCTTGGCCTCCCAAAGTGCTGGAATTACAGGCGTGAGCGGCTGTAAATTCTTAACGGGCTGCAATGAGAAACCAGGAGCTGTTTGGCAGCTGTTAAAAGGTATCAATATGACAAAGATGGAGCAATGTGCCTCAATGCGTGAGGATAGGCGAGGTGAGCCGAGGAGTGACACCTGGTTTCTGGGATTTTCTTAGAAGAGTTATCCTAGGCTCAGGGAATGTCTCTAGGTAAAAGGGTGAGGACGTTTTAAACCGACTGTTGTCATTCATTCTTGCCAAGCTGCCCACAGTGAACTGACTACTGGATACTCCCTCAGAATCTGTTGTCCAGCCTTTGGGAAAATCTCGTGGTCACGTATTTGACCGCCAAGCCAAAGCAAAGGATGCAGCCCCTTGGAGCCCAGGGAGCCGTGCCCAGTTAGAGGTGCCTTTTCCAGGATGCCAGGAAGGTGAGCCAGGACTTACATGCCTGCTTCTCCTCCTATCTCTCCGCATCGCCAGGACCACATTCGGATTCATAGTGTGGGCAGTGGGTGGAGGGCTGCCAGGAAACATGGTGCAAGTGCACACTTCACAACACCTCATGCCAGAGGCTGACAGAAAAGGGCATCCCTCCTGAGGGGGGTGAGTGAGGGGTGGGGGTGAGAGACAACGAGAGAGAGAGAAACAGAGAGGGAGAGTGTGTGAGAGACAGAGTGTGTGTGTGTCTGAGAGACAGAAAGAGTGTGAGAGAATGTGTGTGTGCATTCGTTGGGGGAGAGAGTGTGTGAATGTATCTGTGTGTGTGTGTGAATGTGTGTGCGAGGAACTGTGTGTGTACGTGGGGGGAGAGAGAGTGTGTGAATGGTTATGGGAGTATGAGTGTGTGAATGTGTATCAGTGTGTCTGTGTGTGTGTGAGAGGATGTGTGAGTGTGTGGGGGGAGTGTGTGCGTGAGTGTGTGTGAATATGTGAAGGGAGAGTGCGAGTGTGTATGTGTGAGTGTGTGGGAGTGTGTGTAAATGTGTGAGGGAGAGTGTGCGTGAGTGTGTATGTGGGAGTGTGTGTGAATGTGTGAGGAACAGTGTGTGAGTGCGTGTGTGAGCATGCGTGAGTATGTGAGAGTGTGTGGGAGTGTCAGTGTGTGAGTATGTGGGAATGTGTGAGGGAGTGTGTGTGTGTGTGTAAGTGTGTGAGCGTGTGTGAGTGTGTGAGGGACAGATAGTGTGTGAGAGGGTGTGCATGTGCATGGCAGCGGGCTCTGGGTTTGGGAAGCAGAGGTTCTTCTCCTCTGGCTTCTGCACTGGCCCCCTCTCCTCCAAACACAGCCCCGGCAAATGAGTGGCTCCGCATCTACCCGAGCCTGCTTGCCTGGTGGGAAGGAAAGAACAGGAGCATCCTTTTGCTGTATTTCACGCACATTGTGCTTGCAGCTCGGCCCTGTGGGTCCTGGATGTACCACAGGGACAGCAGCACCTCGCCATGGGTCCCCAGTGCTCTCAACCAAGCCCTCGCCCTTCCTCTTCACTAGCCAAGCCTTCCAGGGACTTTGGATTGTCTCCAGAGTTCCAACATTCAAATATTTTCACTCATTGTTCAGTTTGGCCTCAGCCTGTGTTTCCAACCTCATAACTCCTTCTCCATGTCATGTTTCCAATCAAATCTGACTGCTTATTGCTATCTTAGTCTGTTCAGGCTGTCACAACAAAATGCCACAGGCTGGGTGGCTTAAACAACAGACACTTATTTCCTCACAGTTCTGGAGGCTGGAAGTCCCGGATCAAGGTGCCCGCCTGGCTGGTTAGTGTGGAGCCTCTTGTCCGGGCTTGGGGCCAGCCTGTGTTGTACTGTGTCCTCATACGGCCTTTCTTCTGTGCACGCACAGGGAGAGATCCATCTCTGCTGTCTCTTCCTTTTTTTACGAGGACACTTATCCTACCAGATCAGAGCCCTGCCCTTACCACCTCATTTCCCTCCATTATCTCCCTAAAGGCTTTCTCTCCAGTGTAGTCACATGGGTATTAGGGCTTCAGCCTGTGAATATGAGACTCACAATTCAGTCCATGGCACTGTTTCAACACATTTTTCTTTCCCTGCCTCTGCTCACCCCAGGCCTCCCTCCATCTGGGCCACTCCCCCCCCACCCCGATCCCCACCCTCTAGCAGCAGAAATCCACCCGATTCGCATCAGTTCCCTGACACTCCTGCCCGAGGGGCTGTCTCCCTTTATTTACCCTCCATCGCACTTGGAACCTCTACGGATGTGTGTTTTCTGCCTTGAGTACTGGGACTGGTGGATTTACATTTTCTCCCTTCTGAGACCGGGAGCTACCTGGAGGAAAAATGCATGCTTTGCTACATTTTTAGCCATCCCAGTGTCTGACATTCGTTGCTCAATAAATAGTTGCTGACTTTAATTTTAAAAATATGGAGCCACGCTATCACTGAGAACATTTATTCAAAAGAATGAATATATCATCCATTCCATTAGCCATTCCTTAAATAAGTCTTTCCAAGATGCTGTGTTGGAATATGTCTCTGACCCACTGTCTTAGTTTCCTGTGTCTATTGTAAGAAATTGCCACAAACAGAATGGCTTAAAACAGCACACACTTATTATCTGACAGTTCTAGAGGTCAGAAGCTTAAAACCAGTCTCACTGGGCTAACATCAAGATATCGGCAAGGCTAGTTCCTTCTGGAGACTCTGAAAGGAGAATTTGTTGCTTTCCTTTCTCAGCTTCTACAGGGCTACATTTCTTGGCTTGTGACCCCTCCTTGAATAATTGCAACCTCTCACTTCCACTGTCTCATCTTCTACTCACTACAATCCTCCTGCCTTCCCCTTATAAGGATTTTTGTGGTTCCTCTGGGTTCACCCAGATAATCCAGGATAATGTCTCATCTCAAGATCTTTAACTAAATCACATCTACCAAGTCTCTTTTGCTGTGTAAGGTAACATATCCACAGATTCCTGGGATTAGGATGTGGACATCTTTGGGGGGCATTGTTGAGTTTACTACACCTAACAGGAAACCATGCCTTTTTCAGTTGAAAGTGCTGTGATTATCAGAAAATCAGTTACATTATAGTAGGGTTTGTCCTCAGGTTTGCCGTACAATAGGCTGAGTAGGAGTGAATAAAAGTCCCAGACAGAGGTAGGAACCTTGAACTTGAGCCCCCAGTGTGTTGTCTACTCTACATTTTTGAACTCTAGTGTTTCCAAGTATAAAATACGGCAACAAACTACTGCTGTAAAGACGTAGGGAGTCAATGCTTGTGGAAGACACTGCATATACCTGAGAATCTGCTTCCTGTCATTCGGAAACCCTCTCCTTTCCTTAACCTTGGTGTTTAAAACATATCCTCCTCTCTTTTACCTACAACACCTACAAGTGTTGAATTTGATCGAGATTAAGTAGGCTTCCTAATGGAAGCAATTTTTCCTCCCCTGGCAGACTTAAATGAGGGCCCCTTGAATTAAAAATGCAAATGGCTCACATTTGAACTTTGCATGCAGCACAACTCAAGCATGCCTGGCTTCCCTTTCATTGTCATGATTGGTAGAAACTCCTGTTACACATACATACACACACGCACACACACGCCTTTACTACTAGCTCCATTCCAGGGCATTTGAAGCCTGCCTATAGAACTTCCTACTAATCAGCAAACATTAAGTGACCCCCAGTGAGGACAAGATCCCAGACAGACCACAAAGGCTGCTGAGGGAGAAGAGAAGTGGCACTCGCCAACCTGGTACCCCACCATTCTCTCGGCAGCCTCTAAGCGCCAATCCTGTCCCTTCTAGCTCATCCTCCACATTGTGGCACACAAAGTATCTACTTAAAAATGCAAGTCGGATTGACCCGTATCTCATAAAACCCTTTGTGACTCCTTTGTACAAGAGTCTATGCTCTTCTGAATGACATTCCTTTAAGGCCCTACCCATCTCTCCAGCTTCATTTGCCAGTTACTCCCTTTTTCACTCCCCAGACTTCACTCAGCTATTCCTGCAGGCACCACAGTGTCTCTGGCCTTCATGCGTCTGAACATGCAGCAACTCTGCTTCTGATGACCAGAAAACTCAGTCGAGACATGACCCCTCCAGGAAGCCTTCAACAACACCCAGTCTGGGTGAGACAGTTCTCCTCCATACATGGTGTCATTGCCACTTTGCACTGAAACAGCCGTTGAATATTTGTCACTGGAGAATCCCCTTAAGGGCAGTGTGGTGTCCAGTTCATCTCTGTATCTCCACAGTCTCATTCAGTGCTTAGCACTCTGTAGGAGAACTGGATTTAAATGAATTCAAGCAATTTGCATTCCTGCCAAAGTTAAGCTGATGTTAACATCAGCTTGTCTGGACAGCAGCTGATAGATCCTATGGTTGATAAAAATCTCCCTGGCCAGCAGCTAAACTGTTAAGCCAGCAAGCTCAGAACTTCAGAAACTACCAGAAAGGGGAAATGTGATGGAAGCTGGTATTTGTCACTCACCACCGACATTTGTTGTCCAGCCAAACGCGTTTCTTAATTAATGGTGTTGTAAAATATTCAAGGGGAAAAAAAAAACAAATTAATGTGATGTTCTCTGATTCCCAAATCCCTGCCAACCATCATCTGTAACATATTGCCATCTTGGCATCTGAAGAGAATCCCTCCTCTTCCCCCAACCCTCTTGAATTGTGGGGGCAAATTCAACAACCCGGTTTGAGGCAATCATGCTGATGAGGCACACATTGATGTCACTCGTCTTGGGAGGGTACACACACAGGACAGTTACCATCTGCCTGAAGGCTGGTACATAATCCAAGAGAGCTGTTTTATTTATTTTTTCATTTCCTCTATTCCCTGCCTTGAAATAGTTTTGCAACTCAGGAAGAAAAACAAAGAGCAGAAAAATTTTCCTACCAAATTTTGGACTCAACTGATGTACATAGCAATTAGCAACCAATAATGTATTCTAATAAATGTACAACAACAACAGCTATCACTTGTTGACACTAGCTATAATTTGGCCTTCATAGTGTCTCAGTGAGGTAAGAACTATGGTCCACATTTTACAGATATAGGAGCTGAAGTTCATCTTAACCAACTTTACCAAATGGCTAGTAAGTGACAGAGCCATGATATGAACTCACTTCAGCTTTGACTTCAACATTTATGCTCTTAGCTACTGTATTCAGTGTTTGCATCTCCTTACTCTGCCCCTTGATCCATTAGTTCTCTGATTCATATAATTCTAGCATCCAGAGGTCCTTGATATAACCACATTTCTAACTGCTCACAGCATTTCTGTTAAAGCAGAGAGTTCATTGCCTCCCAAAGCAGCTTGTTCCAGATCTGCTCAGCAAAATTTCTGAGCCAGGTCTTTCCCAGGCTAAATTTAAATCCATTATTGCTCTACCTACTTACTGGTACTAGTTCTGACCCCTGGAACTGCACAAAATCATTCTTCCACAAGATGGCTCTTGATGTGTATAAAGAAAGTATCCCTAGGCTTGGGCTGTACCAGGATTCAGGACTGAGCCTAGGGGTTAGAAAAAAAGCCAGTGCAGAAGCTGAATTTTGAGGAAAGACTAATTGTGAGTATATTGATGGTACCCAGCATTGCTGCTTCTCCACATAAAATCTTGCTTGAACCAACATCTAAATTCTCCATCAGTCAAATTTTTCTTAAATGAAGCAGAACTTGAACTTTTTTCTCCTCTTGGGACTAGGATAGGAGTGGCTACTCTCATCATGGTGGCCCAAAGACACACTGAGTGATCAGGCAGGGCTCTAACACGGTGAGAAGCTACAACAGAGGTTCAATGGAGACAGTCACTGGGTGCGCCCATCCCCTCCCTGCATCCAGAGTGTGCCTCCTGGAAACACAGTGGCCAGGCCTAACCATGGATTCCAAACCCTGCTCCTAACCTGCAACGCTAAGTTCCCCATATTGAAAGTGATGCTTGTGTTTTGGCTTTTCCATCCCCTGCTTCTTTCTCCTCTTCTCTTGCTACTGCATTTTGTGGAAAAGAGTTTAAGACAGAGGACAGCAAACCTCATGCAAAGAACCAGAGAGTAAATATTTTAGACTTTGTGGGCCACACAATCTCTGATGCAACCACTCAACTGGAAAGCAGCCATAGCTGTAGATGTAGGTGAATGGATGCGGAGGTGTTCCAGTGAAACTTTTTTTATGGACACAAGTTTGAATTTTATATGATTTTAATTTGTCACAAATTGATTACTTTTTGATTTTTTAAAACCATGTAAAAAATTTAGGAGCATGCTTACCTTGACAGCCATACAATAACAGACAAAAAGCCACAGTTTTTAGACCCTTGGTCTAGAATGTTTACTGAATCTGAGTGACAGACCCTGGACTATAGGATCTCCCAAAGGCATTGACTCCTGGACTGTAAATCTGGGCCTTATGAGACTTACATCTTTGACGACTTTTCTGGAAATAATGTGTATCCTGGCCCTGCGTGGTTTCTTCCCCAGCAGCTCCACTCCACTACTCATGGCTGTGCCAAGCTTAGCGGCAATCACTTCATCATATCCATTTGTGTCTTCACTTTGTGGTGTCATTCCTTGGAAGGCTTGGCCTGTACGTGAGGAATATTTGACAACTGCCTTGAGTTTTGAGTCACTATTGCAGAAGGATAAATGCTTGAAAATTGATTTCCTGGGGAAAGAAACATGACTAAGAGGAAACCTGAAGGTTTAGGAACAATAGCACCTTAACGGGAAATGAGGCACTTGGAGAGGCCGTCATGAACCAAGAGTTAGTATGAACCATTGAGTTGGACCAGTTGAGGGGAAAGTAGTTTTTCCATGAGCTAAAACTAGTATTTTCCAACCATGAAAACATTTCTTAAACTCAGCTTCTAAGAACCTTACTATTATTATTATTATTATTATTTTGGTGCTACATGAGAGGGAGAGGGTTTTTTGTTTGTTTGGGTTTTTTTGGAAAAATGAGAACTACTTTTAAATATTTTAAGTTATTTGCAGCAAGTTGTTTTCTTAATCTGGAAATGGGAGTTTTGCATTCTGCTAAATATTGTTCTTTCTTTAAATCCTTTGTTTTTCTTAGGAAAGTCCCAGGGCTCTTGTTCCCGTTTGTATGTTGGCTTGCTCCCCAAATCTTCTCAGTTGAACTCTGTTTTTCTCCATTTTATGGGCTGCCTGGGAAAAGGAAGACTAAATGGTTGGAGTGTAAATAATGGAGATCTGAGTCAGAAGATAGAAGCTGTCACTAACCAGCATGTCAATAGACTCTTTGCCACTGTTACATGCCCAACAATAGGTATATATTTCCCCAATGTCCATTGTATTGGAGGCACTGTGGCATGAAGGTGGGGTGAGAGGTATAAAGCAAATACAAGTGTCAAGTCTTACTGTTAACAAAAAATTGTCCAAGGTATTATGCCAGTTATGTTCTGACCCATGTGTCTGCAGAAGGAATGAGACAATCTCCCAAGTTGTCAGCAAAATGACCACATAAACCAGAAGTTAGCTCCATCATAAACATATATTAATTCACAGATTATGGGAAATGTTGAAAAGCTCACAGAACATATATCCATTTACAATGCAGAATGCATTCAAATAATTAAATTTTAAAAGTAATACTTTCATGATTATATAATAAATATTAAAATACAGAAGCACAAAAAGACAATAATGAATTTAAAATTATTCATTGCTCAAAAAATTAAACACAGAATTACCGTAAAATCCAGAAATTCTACTTTGGGGTATATACCCCTTAGAATTAAAAGCAGGGACTCAAAGAGATATTTATAGACCTATGTTCATAGCAGCATTATTCACAATAACCAAAAAGTAGAAACAAACCAAGTGTTGACAGATGAATGGATAAACATGTTGTGTGTAATATTATTCAGGCTTAAAAAGGAATGAAATTTTGACATATGCTGCAACATGGGTAAACCTTGAAGACATTATTCTAATTGAATAAGCCAGATACGAAAGGACAAATATTGTACAATTTTACATGTATGTGGTACCTAGAGTAATCAAACTCACAGAGACAGAAAGTACATTGGTAGTTGCCAGGGACTGGGGAAAGAGGGAATGGTGAGTTATTGTTTAATGGGTATGTCATTTGACTTTGGAAAAATGAAGATATTCTGGGCATGTATGGTGGTGACAGTTGCATAGCCATGTGAATGCACTTAATACCACTGAACTGTGCAGTTAAAATGGTTAAAATGGCAAATTTTATGTTATCCATATTTTACCACAATTAAAAATTCTTCACTAACAAAAGAAGCACAAAACCTACAATCCAAAAACTTACAATCCAAAAACTACAAAATGTTGTTAAAAGAAATATAAAACCTAAATAAGTGGAAACACATCCCATGTTCATGGATCAGAAAACTTAAGATGGCAATACTGTCCACATTGTTAAGCTGCCAATACTCCACAAATTGATCTACAGATTCAGTGCAATTCCACTTTTAAGAATATATCCAAGAGAAATGCAAACATGTATCTTCACAAATACTTGTACAAGAACTTATAACAGCCAAAACTGGAAACAACCCAAGTGTCCACCAACCAAAGAACTGATGAATTAAATGTGAATGTTTATACAATGTAATATTCAATCATAAAAGGAATGATGTACTGATGCAAGCTACAACATGGATAAAACTTGAAAACATTATAAGAGAGAGAAGCCAGTTGCAAAAAGCCACATATTGTGTGATTCTATTTACATAAAATATATAGTATAGACAAACCTATAGAGACAGAAAGATTAGCTCTTGCCTTGGGCTGGGGATGGGGGGTGAGAAATGGGGAGTGACTGCTAATGGGTACAGGGTTTCTTTTGGGGTGATAAAAATGCTCTAAAGTTGACTATGGCGATGGTTGCACAGCTCTGTAAATATACTAAAATCATTGAATTGCATACTTTGGATGAATTGTATGGTATGTGAATTATCTTAAAAGACAATTACAAAAGAACTATCTGTATCATTGTTAGCATTGTGGTATATGTGTTCATATCCTTTTTTTTCTTCAAATGTTTATAGATTATTAAATAGAATTAAGATTGTAATGTTTTATAGTCTATATTTTTATTTAGCTATATAGTTCCATTCCATTAGTATTGTGTGGAATTATTTTATTTTATTTTATTTCATTTTATGGATGGACTGTCAATTATTTAAACAATATCCTATAGTGGGACTTTTGTTTTCAACTACTTGCATTTTTAAATAACATCATGATTAACATCCTTGCAGGTGAATTTCTTAGCCATCCATAATTATTCCTTGGAATAAATTCTGGAATCAGATATTATGGTCAAATTACATGCACATTTAATGGCTTTTGAAATGTATTACCAAACTGCTCTCCAAAAATCACGTACCTGGCATATGAAAAGATGCTCAGTATTATTAGTCATTAGAAAAATGCAAATCAAAATCATAATGAGATCCCACTTCACACCCACTAAGATGGCTATAGTAAGAAAGACAGACAATATGTAAGGTGGAGGTTGCAGTGAACTGAGATCACACCACTGCACTCCAGCCTGGGTGATAGAGTGAGATCCTATCTCAAAAAAAAAGACAATAATACATGTTGGGAAAAATGAGGAAAAATTCGAACTATTGTACGTTTTGACAGTTTCTTTAAAGTTTAAACATAGTTACAAAATGACCCAGTAATTCCATTCCTAGGTATATCCCCAAGGGAATTGAAAACATATACACAAAAACTGATAGATGAAAGTTCATATAAACATTATTTATCATAGCCAAAAAGTGGAAACAACTCAGATGTCCACCAACTAATGAACGAAATGTGGTCTATTCATACAATGAAATATTGTTCAGCCATAAGCAGTAATGAAGTGCTGATGCATGCTACAGCATGGATGAACCTTGAAAACATTATGCTGAGTGAAAGAATCCAGACACAAAAGGCCACATCTTACAGGTTTCACTTACATACAATGTTCAGGACATGTAGATCTATAGAGATGGAAAGTATAGTCTGGGTGCGGTGGCTCACGACTGTAATCCCAGCACTTTGGGAGGCCAAGGTGGGAGGATTGCTTGAGCCCAGGAGTTCGAGACCAGCCTGGGCAAGAGGGAGAGACCTTGTCTCTACAAAAATTTAAAAATTAGCCAAGGGTGGTGGTGTGCACCTATAGTCCCAGCTGCTTGGGAGGCTAAAGTGGGAAGATGGCTTAAGTTCAGCAATTTAAGGTGGCAATGAGTTATGATAAGGCCACTGTACTCCAGCTTGCATGACAAAGCTAGACCGTGTCTCTATTTTTTAAAAAACTAGAAGTATATTACTAGCTGCATCAGGGACTAGAGGAAGGAAGAAATGGGAGTGACTGCTAACAAGTACCGGAGTTTTTTCAGGGGTAATGAAAATGTCTGGAATTGGATTGTGGTGATGATCTGTAACTGGAATTAGATGAAAATGATCTGGAATTAAATTGTTGTGATGAGCACAGTTTTGTGAATACTAAAGCCTCTGAGCTGTATACTTTAAAAGGGTAAATTTGTGGTATGTAAATTACACTTTGCTTAAGAAAAAAAAACTATAGCTCTATTTACTCCCCAAAAAAGCGAAGTTTGAGTGTGACTAGTTCCTTCTAGCTGGCGTATTTTTTATTTTTCCTAATTTGATAAGCAAAAAAGTGTCTTTTCTTAGATGTTTTAACTTGCATTTCTTTGATAATCAATGAAATTGCACTGCTTTTTATGTTTATCAGCTATTTGCATTTTATCTTCATGAATTGCTTGTTCATAGCTTCTGCC
>NW_012102632.1:1822942-1890332 GCF_000951045.1 Mandrillus leucophaeus | reverse complement strand
CTTCAACCAGTATTTATGGATACTTAAGTGTCACTAAGTGAGCCTTTTGACTTAGTGTTGATAAGAATATTTATGTTGTCCTTACAACACTTTTTCTGCGTTCTGCCTGTTCATATACTTAGAAAAGACATCAGTACATTTTTTCAACCTAATTTTCTCTTAGGATTTTTTTGGTTTTCCTGTTTACATGCAGCTTCTGAATTTGTATGGAATGCTTTTGCTGAAGGATGTGAGAAGTGCAGCGTCCATCACAAGGGGCCCTGCAAGGCTGGGGTCTCTGCCCCTCCAACCCAGATGCCTAGATGCTCGGGACACCATTCCTGCTGACTTCCTGACACTACTATGCCTGGCTAATTCCCAGTCTTGGATACTTTTTCATCCTCCTTCCATGTCCTTTCTCTGCTCTCAAAAGCCTTCAGAAATGTTAGAGATCGGGTAGGGGTGCCAGCCTTAGTCCATTTTGCTTCCCAACTCACTGTCTTACAATAGAGAACATTTATTACCTGTCAATCCCTGGGCTAAGTTCTTTTTGATGCACCAGGTCTACTTAAACCTCAGTCAGTCCTACATGTCTGTTTTACACATGGGGAAACTGAGGATTAGGAGATTTAAGTAGTTGTCCAACAATGCACAGAAATCTCTCTCCAGCCCCTGCCCTTCCAGATATTGCTGTGAATGTGGAAAGAACAGGAACCTAGAAAGAAGCCTCTCCCCAACTCTGAGATGCAGTGGCATGTATCATCCACTCAGTGGGCAAGTCCATACTGAAATCCTGCCCCGTGCAGGCCCTGGGTATGGGTGCTGTGGGCAGAGAGGAGTAATAATCCAAGACCCCTATCTTCAGAGATGTAACATCTGGTTAGCTCCCTAGAGAATACACCTCACACCATTTTGCCTGCCTGCTTTCTTCTCTCTCTCTCTCTTTCTTTCTTTCTTTCTTTCTTTCTTTCTTTCTTTCTTTCTCTCCTCTTTATTTCTTTTTCTTCTCTTTCTTTTTCTTTTTCCCTTCCTTCCTTCCTTCCTTTCTCTTTCTTTCTCTCCTCTTTATTTCTTCTTTTTCTTCTCTTCCTTTTCTTTCTTTCTTTCTTTCTTTCTTTCTTTCTTTCTTTCTTTCTTTCTTTCTTTCTTTCTTTCTTTCTTTCTTTCTCTTTCTCTCTCTCTTTCTCTTTCCCCTGCCTGCCTGCCTGACTGCTTGCCTGCCTTCCTTCCTTTCTTCCTTTGTTTTCTGAGACAGCGTCTCACTCTATTGCCCAGGCAGGAGCGAAGTGGCATGATCACTGCTCACTGCAGCCTTGACCTGCTGAACTCAAGCAATCCTCCCACCTCAGCCTCCCAAGTAGCTAAGACTACAGGTATGCACCACTATGCCCGGCTAATTTTTTCTTTTTTCTATAGCAACCGTAATGTGGTTTGACTCTGTGTCCTCACTCAAATCTCATCTTGAATTGTAATCTCCATGTGTCGAGGGAGGGACCTGGTGGGAGGTGACTGGATCATGGGGGTGGTTTCCCCCATGCTGTTCTTGTGATAGTGAGGGAGTTCTCATGAGATCTGATGGTTTAAAAGTGGCAGTTTCCCATGCATGTGCTCTCTCTCTCCTGCCACCATGTAAGACATGTCTTGCTTCCCTTTCACCTTCCACCATGATTGTAAGCTTCCTGAGGCCTCCCCAGCCAAGAGGAACTGTGAGGCAATTAAAACCTTTTCTTGTATAAATTACCCAATCTCAGGTAGTATCTTTAGAGCAGTGTGAAAACAGACTAATACAAACGGGGTCTCACTGTGTTGCCCAGGCTGCTCTTGAACTCCTGGGCTCAAGTAATTCTCCCGCCTCAGCCTCCCAAAGTGCTAGGATTGTAGGTGTGAGCAACCATGCCTAGCTGATTTTGCCTATTTCTAACCTGATGAACTCTCCTATTCCTCTTCTTACCCAATGTGGTAGAAATTATGACAATCCTCTCTTTTATCTCTTAATAGACCAGAGACGAAATATTTTTGTTATGGTTAATTTTATGTGTCAACTTGATTGGATCACAGGATGCCCAGATACCTGATTAAGCATGATTTCTGGGTGTGTCTGTGAGGATGTTTCCAGAGGAAATTAACATTTGGACTGATGGACTGAGTAAAGGAGACAACCCTTTCCAATATGGATGGGCCTCATCTAGTCTGTTGAGGGCCTGAATGAAACAAAAAGGTAGAGGAAAGTTGGATTTGCTCTCTGCTTGACTGCATCAGCTGGGACATCGCCCTTCTGCCCACAGAATTCCTTGTTCTCAGGACTTCAGATCCAGACTGGAATCTATGCCATCAGCTCTCTGACTCTCAGGTCATTGAACTATACAACTGGTTCTCCTGGGTCTCCAGCTTGCAGAGAGCAGATTGTGGGACTTCTCAGCCTCCATAATCACATAAGCCAATGTCTTATAATAAATAAATACCTAAGCAAATAAATTGGGCCAGGCACTGACTCACACCTACAATTGCAGCACTTTGGGAGACTGAGGCAGGAGGATTGCTTGAGCCAGCCCAGAGTTTAAGACCAGCCAGGGCAACATAGTGGGACCCACATCTCTACAGATTTTTTTTTGTTTAAATTAGCTGGGTGTGGGCCAGGCACAGTGGCTCACTCCTGTGATCCCAGCACTTTGGGGGCCTGAGGCAGGTGGATCACAAGGTCAGGCAATGGAGACCATCCTGGCTAACACGGTGAAACTCTGTCTCTACTAAAAACACAAAAAATTAGCCAGGCGTGGTGGCGGGTGCCTGTAGTCCCAGCTACTCGGGAGGCTGAGGCAGGAGAATGGCATAAACCCGGAAGGCGGAGCTTGCAGTGAGCCGAGATCGTGCCACTGCACTCCAGGGTGGGCAGCAGAGTGAGACTCTATCGTAAAAAAAAGAAAAAAAAGAAAAAAGAAAAAATTAGCTGGGTGTGGTGGTGCATGCCTGTAGTCCTAGCTACTTGGGAGGTTGAAGTGGGAGGATTGCTTGAGCCCAGGAGGTTGAGGCTTCGGTGAGATAGTGTATTAGTCCATTCTCTTATTGCTATTAAGAACTATCTGAGACTGCATAATTTGTAAAGAAGAGAGGTTTAATTGGTTCACTATTCTGCAGGCTGTGCAGGAAGCAAGGCTGGAGAGGCCTCAGGAAACGTACAACCATGGCGGAAGGCAAAGGGGAATCAGGCATGTCCTACATGGCTGGAGCAGGAGGAGGAGAATGAAGGGGGAGGTGCCATATGCTTTTAAACAACCGGATGGCATGAGAACTCACTCACTATCATGAAAACAGCAAGGGTAAAATCTACCCCCATGATCCAATCACCTCCCACCAGGCCCCTCCTCCAACACTGGGAATTACAATTCGACATGAGATTTGGTCAGGGACACAGAGCCAAACCATATCAGCTAGGATCACACCACTGCACTCCTGAGCAATAGAGTGAGACCCTGTTTCAAAAAAAAGTAAATGTGTGTATGTGTGTGTGTGTAAAAGATCGATCGATCTATCTATCTTTATATGTATATATCTTCTTGGTTCTGTTTCTCTGGAAAACTCTAACATAGCCTCTGACTCCTTAGCCTTTTTGGATATGAGGGCTAACGAAGCTGTCTCCCTTTGTCTAGCCTCAGTCTTCATTTCTCCAGATCCCAGCTTACCAAAAACTGGCCAGTCTCCATGGTGACTGAGGTCAGGAAGTTGTGACTGCCTTGAGCGAACTGGTAATGGCTTTCAGAGTGATAGCTTTGCTGCCTTCTCCCTTGCCCACTCCCCTCACCTTTAGCCCTGGAAGTGTGGGTGGGGGGCTGAGGAATCACCGACTGCTGGAGCGGGTGCAGAGCCTCCCACAGCATCCTCAAGATGAGAGCACTGCCCCTAGGCACCTGCCATTCATCATGCCTGCCACCCTCTGGAAAGGTATTACTACCAGTGACAAGGGTGAGAGCAGACTGACTTCAACCATGCCTGGCCCAGCCTGCAAAAGGAAGCTAACAAGGACGTGAGGCTGGCATATTTTTCATCTCAAAGTTAGAGTCCCTGGACTGGCAGCCTTAGCATCACCTGGGAACTTGTTAGAAGGGCAAGTTATTGGGCCCCACCCTAAGATCTACCAAATCAGGAATTGGGGGTGGGTTGGGGACAGCGATCTGTATTTTACCAAGCCTTCCAGGCTATCCTGATGCAAGTTTAAATCCAAAAACCATTGTTCTCCAGCAGTGGATCCCAAATTTGTCTGCACTTTGGAATTACCAGCGAGCTTCACAAAAGTACTGATGCCTGTCCCAGTAGTGAACTGGAGTTGGTTTGTACCAGCTCACCAGAGCTGATGTTTTAAATTTCAGAAATTTTGTGAGTCAGGTATTTAACACAGTCACTATTTAAAATTAAATTATATACATATAAACCTACAATGAAATAAATTATATTAAAAATAAAAGTAATAAATATTCAAAACCCATCACCTCTAAATTGTTTTAATACATTTAACTATTATCTATGCTCTTGACATTATTTATATTTTGTTTGTTTGTTTTTGTTTGAGACAAGGTCTGAAGTGCAGTGAGCATGACTCACTGTAGCTTTGACCTCCTGGGCTGAAGCGATCCTCCCACCTCAGTCTCCCCAGTAACTAGGACCCCAGACGTACACCACCACACCCAGCTAATTTTTCTTTTTATAGAGACAAGGCCTCACTATGTTGCCAAGCTGGTCTCGAACTCCTGGCCTCAAGCAATCCTCCCACCTTGGCCTGCCAAAGAAATAGGATTACAAGCATGAGCCACTGTACCCAACCTTATGTATGTATTCTCTCTGCATGATGAAAACACTATGTCATGGTTTGCTGTTGAGCATCTCTTTTCAGCTCTGCATTCAGTGAAGGCACATTTGTAGCTGGAAATCAACCATGATGGGAATATTTACACCTCAGAAATCAGCAAATGTTACAGGTCAGGGCTTTTCCTCCAAAAGAGCCTGTTGTTAAGCATTTGCCACATACTGCTACTCATGTTCCACCCCAGAAATTGTGATTTAATGGATCTGGGATGTGGCTGGGCTTTGGAATTAAAAGAAAAAAAAGCCCCAGGTAATTCTAATGTGCATCAACTCTGGGAACCACCATTCTAAAGAAAGTCAGCTCACTGCAGATCCCCGTGGGAATGCTTAGTGGGGTAGTTCACCCACAGGTCTGTGTGCTCAACAGACAGGGCTGTGTTGTGTGAAGACATGGGAAGGAGTCCTCTCACTTCTCACAAACTCAGTTTGAGGGGGCAGGTAGGTAAAGTAGATAAGTGAAGAGAGTGAAGGAGGTGACACAGTGACCAATCTGAGGGTTCATACCCCAATTGCACCTCATCGATGAGCTCTCAGCCCCAGCCAGGAGTTGCCACATGTGGAATGCTGGCTCGGGGCTACCAGAGCTTCTGATTGATTGTTTTCAGATAAACTACAATTCTGGATATTTCAGTGAAATCTTCCCATCTTTAGGAAATCACACAGGCCACACAAAACACACCTGCTAACCAGCTTCAGCTAGCAAGCTACTGATTTGAAACCCCTATCTAGCCAGTGTGAACTTCACACGGGATACATGAGAGTATGGCCACATTGCAAGCAAGTGAAAGTGACTCTTGATAGCCCTGCTAGGGCCCCTCATCAGAAGGGTGGACCCCACATGGCCACGGGATTCCTCCTCAAAGCCCAGGTGGTAAGTTGGTTCCACGGGTCCTGGAAAAGCAGGGGGGCAGCATTTCAGATTTCACCTCATATAGAGTATAGTAGTCTCAAATATAGGAAGAGGGTAAAAAGAATAGCAAATATGGATCACAAACCCCCTACCCCTGACATTTAATCATTGAAAATGATGTGGGGAAATGAGTATGGCCATCCACATTCCCACAGTTATTTCTGGAGGTCAGCAAAACAGACCTCTAGGCACATCGCCTTCAGGTGAGACCCTGGACACCTCACTGCCAATCCCTGTCTTAAGTTTTGGATGAAAATTTCTCAGATCCTGGACACTTTAGGTATTGGTAAGTCTAATCACAGTCAGGTCGCGGCCATGGAGAAATTAGAACCTTCCTACAGTGCTGGTGGAAATATAAAATGGCATGACAACTTTGGAAAGCAGCCTGGCAATTCCTCAAAAGCTTAAGATAGAGTTACTGTGTGACCCAGCAATTCTAATCCTAGATATATATTCAAAAGAATTGAAAGCATATTCACACAAAAACTTGCTCGTGAATGCTTATAGCAGCATTATGCACACCAGTCAAAAAGTGAAAAGAACCCAAATATCTATTAACTAATGAATGGACAAACAAAATGTGGTCTTGCCATATAATGACATATTATTCAGCCATTAGAAGGAATGAAGTACAGATACATGCCCCAACATGGATGTAAGTTCAAAACATTATGCTAAGTTGAGCAGGGCATGGTGGCTCACACCTGTAATCCCAGCACTTTGGGAGGCTGAGGCAGGCAGATCACCTGTGGAGTTCGAGAGCAGCCTGGCCAACATGGCAAAACCCTGTTTCTACTAAAACTACAATAATTAGGCGGGCATGGTGGCTTGTGCCTATAATCCCAGCTACTCAGGAGGCTGAGGCAGGAGAATCGCTTGAACCTGGGAAGCGGAGGTTGCAGTGAGTCAAGTTTGCGCCACAGCACCTCAGCCTGGGCAACAGAATGAGACTCCATCTAAAAGAAAAAAAAAAAAAGCCAAGAAACCATTATGCTGAGTGAAAGAAGTCAGTCACAAAAGGCCACATATTGTATGATTTCTAAGAAATGTCCATCCAAGATAGGCAAATAGATAAAAACAGAAAATAAATTTAATGGTTGCCAGGGGCTGAGAGCAGGAGAAATAAGGAGTGGCTGCAAATGGGGCTGGGTTTCTTTTTGGGGTGATGAAAATAATCGGCATTGGATAATAGTTATAGTTGTATAACTTTGTGAATATACTAAAAACTACTGAATTGTATACTTCAAAGTGTGCAATTTTTAAAATTGTGGCTACATATCTAAGCAGACAGCTTGTACTTTGGCAAAAAATATGTAAACATCCCATCCATCTCATTGTGGAGTGAATCAGGACGGGGAGAAACACAGTGACAGTCTCTCTGATAACAGCTGATATTACAGAGGCCACAACACAGACTGTAACCAACATTTATCCCCCCATGGCCAAGGAGGAGATGGACCTGAAGACACCTTCTTTGTAATTCTAACACATTGCGAGTGCAGAATGCGAAAATGCTGAGGAAAAGCCCACAGAACAGGCCCCTCATGTTTAGAATCCTGCCCAGCCATGCTCCAAGGTGGGAAACTCAGCTGCCCAGAGGCCCTCTTCAGGGACTCTGCCTGCTTTGCTGTATGACAGTCATTAATCTCATGCAGCTAAGTTCTAATTGAGGCTGTAGTGACATGACTTGAAATTCACAAGATTAATGTTTGCAAACCATGAAGCGATTCATTTATTCTTAGTTTATGGGGATGACCCTGCAGAGGGGCAGTTGATTGTGCTATGAAAGCCCAACAGGGTTAAGCCCAGCCACAGTCAACCAGTCCATAATTCTCACAAGAAAGGGAGGGATATGAGAGGACACATCCCCCACCAAGAGGAATCTTCTTCAGTCACAGAATTATTTTCATATGAAAACATATGTGGGAACAATGTCTAGGTAAGGACTCAGGGCTGTTATGGATCTACAGAAGGATGGCATGTTGATCAATGTCCAGTCAGGGAAACAAAAGTCACATCATGTGTTCCAAATACAGAGAATTGAAGACAGAGAGTTGGTTACAAACACACTGGGAAGGCCAGAGGAGCACAAGCAGAGAGATCAGGTCAGCTATAAACTAGAACTACAGGAAACTGGATCACCCTTAGGCAAGAGAGCTAACAGGGATACAGTGTTGCCTAGAGTTGAGAACCTAGATATTGGGAGGTTGTGGCTGTGGACTCTTGCAGCTGACATCTTGATGCTCCAGGAAGTCAGAGCCTACACTCCTGCTGCTGCTGTTGGAGCCACGTAGCCAGATCACACCTGCCAGCCTGATCTCACCTGAGTCTTGGCCCACCAACCACCATGCTGTTGAGGTTGTTGATGTACCCACTGCCATTGTCACTGCACCTGAGCAGGAGCCTAGGAGTCCACACTCTGCAATGCTGCGGCAGACAGAAAGGCTAGGAAGGGCTTCACTCTTTCTCCCCATCTTCTAGTCTCCTGCCACTGCTCTGCCATGAACAGAATCTAATCTAACCAGTATGCAGAATCTAGATGCAGTGCGCATGGTCCCAGCCCCCTACCACACAGAGCAGAGCACAGAGGAGTGGGAATGGAGCTGAGGGGCAAAATGGCCAGCATAAAAAGAGTGGGAGTGCCTTTCACAGCCTGAGATAGCTAAACAGGGGCAGAAAGTACCTAATTTCCACCCCAGGCAGAGCTTCAGCTTGGAGAAAATTGGCCTTACCAAATACAGACAGATTTATTGGTCTATTATTTTATTCACTCATGCATTCACACATGAGTTCATTGGGTTAAACACGAATGCAGCAAATAGTGAGTGCCAATAATAGTATCTGCTCTCCTTCCCTTTTTCACACCCTACAGATCTCGAAGGTCTCTGTGGGCTTCTAGAATTCCCTGCAGTAATTTTTCCTTCTCAGAGATTAGAGCCAACATCAGCAGAAAAGGTACAATGGGAATGAGGAGGTTCTGGTCCAAGCATACAAAAGGATACTCCCTGGAGACTCTGTGAAGGCAGCAGGAGGCTGGCGCTGGAATCCCTCCAGTTTTGTCATTACTCCTTGCTCGGCATGCCTGGGGTTCACATCCTTATTTTTATTAAAAAGTGCACCTTTTCCTTGAGAGGACAGGACTTTCTCTGGAACATAATTCTTTTTTTATTTTAAGTTTTATTTTAGGTTCAGGGGTACTTGTGCAGGTGTGTTATGTAGGTAAACTTGTGTCATGGGGATTTGGTGTACAGATTATTTCATCACCCAGGTACTAAGCATAGTACCTGATAGGCATTTTTTTCTGATCCTCTCCCTCCTCCCACCCTACTCCCTCAAGTAGACCCCCAGTGAATTCTAAAGGGATTTTGTCACATGGAGCTTTCTATGATATGCTATGATATTGTGAGACACTGCACAGTGTCCTTGCTCACAGCGTCCTTGCTCACATTTTCCCAGCGAGCCCAGAGCAGAATCTACATGACTGCTTCTAGTGGAGCCAACAGGGAAAAGCCAAGGAGCTAGCCAGAGTCATGCCTGCTGGCTGCAATGCCCCTGCAAGTACTTGGGAGTTTGGAGGAAGCACGCGTGTCCTGGAGGAACAAGTCTCAGTGTCCTCAGACCTCAGCCCTTGCCACTTTGAAGAGCCTTGGGCTAGCTGTTGAGATGGGTGGTGGATGGGTGGACCAGGGAGAGTTGTGGCTCTACTCGGTTGCTTCCTGAGATTGCATTGCTCCTGCTGGGGGAAGGAAAGACTGATGATCATAAGAAAAAGGCCCTTTTCCTTGCCTAAGCAAATGATCCTCCTCCAAAATCACCTTTTTAGCTCTTCTGGCAAGGGCCTTAAACAGAGTCAGAGAAAACCTCTGTGGGTAGAGAAAATCTGAAAGAAGAGAGTGAAGGCCCTTGAAGAAGAAGTTGTTCTGCAGGTCCGAGTGACCTCAGTGAATGAGGCACTGCAGGCCTTGGAGGAGGGAGTTCCAGAGAAAAGGTTCTGATGTAGCCAAACATGTCCTGATGAGCTAGACCCAGGTTGGGTAGGCGTGGAAGCAAGGAAATATCCAAGGCTGGGTCTCAAGGAGAAAGCAAAAGACAGAAGTGGAATCTGAACGGAAGGGTCAAAAATGGTGAGTAGTTAATACAGATGAAGAGGGTTCAGAAGGCAGGCCGTGAAAAGATCCCAGAGTCAAATGGGGAAAGAGGATGTACAAGTGCAGAGAAGGAGATATGAGATCATGGAGTTCATTTCTACACTACTCTACACTACCCTTTTTTTTCCTGGTGTCCCCATGGATATGGTGTGGCAGTGGTGGAAACACCCTGTGGAGGTGCTTCACATCCCAGAGGCAGGTTCCCACCAGCACTCAGCAGGGCAGGTGGACTCTCTCAGCAGGCTAGGTGCTGAGCCAGCCATGGTACTCTGAGGAGTGCCTGACTTGCATCTCCCGTTTCTGCATCTCCAGTGCAAGCTGCTGGCACACAGTAGTGGGACAAAACAAGAAGCAGGGAGAGATGGGATTCGTGCACACATGACTTACGACAGCTGGCTCATTTCTGCATGAGCAAGTACAGCATACATCTCTCCCACTTAAATGAGCCAAGGCTGGGCAGCACACTGCTGCTGCTCTTGGTTGCAGAGTGGCCTGTGCTCTGTGGCCAGAGTGATCATGATGCACACTCAGCAGGATGGAGGGGAGGCCATAATTGAGTGATGGCTTATTGATCCTTCTGGTGGGAGGAGTTCAATAAAGTATATGAGAATTCTTTGAAGGTCAAGTTGATAATCTCATGGTGTTGCATAGATATGGCAATGAACATATTTCACATCCTAGTTGGTAGATGTCATTTTGCCATCTGGAGTTACCACCAACCGGGTAGACCTTGGTGGAGTCTTCTTCCAAATCCAGGAGTCCAACAAGCTGTCTGAGAGCACAGGTGTGGATGGTCAGTTCATGGAAGGAAGAGTATCTCAGTGATCATGAAGTAGACCATAGATGGAGGAGCTAATCAGCACCAGGAACTAACCATTCTGGTGAGAGGAACTACCAGAGGGTCCTGAGCACAGTGAGATAGATGAGATGGATGGGAGATCAAATCTAGGTGAGACCGATTCCCGAAAGTATCATGCCCCAAGGATCTCACCTTTCTTTACGTGCTGCTTAGTGGAGCCAGGGCTAGGAACCTGCAAACTACATTTCTTAGATCCCTAGACAATGGCCTCTTTTAGGTTTGCCAAAAGGAGGCGTTAGAGAGAAACTGAAAGGAGAGCGGAGGGAGGAGGGACGCCTCTCCCGTTTTTCCTGTTCCTGCTTGTATCGCTTCAGCAGGAGCAGTTGGCTTCAGCTTCCAGCTTCTCTTGGCACTCCCAGAACCAGCCTTGCCTGCTGAATGCCAGGTCTGAAAAGGATATCCAGATACTGTCTAAGAAGGTCTAGAATGGCATCCAAAATGTATTCATCGGGTTCTGAAAGAAGATCAGGGCACCACGTGGCCAAATGTTATCATAAGGAGTAAGGCATGTCCAGAAAGCTGCCTTCCTCTATACTATCTCTCTGGATACAGAGGTCAAAGGACACAAAGAGGCACTTCAGAGAATAAACTACAAATTGCTAAAAATTAAAAAATTCATCTAAACAAAACAAAAAACCAACCAGAGGTGGTGGCTCACACCTATCATCTCAGTACTTTTGAGAGGCCAAGGTGGCAGATCACTTGAGCCCAGGAGTTCAGGACTAGCCTGGGTGACACAGCAAGATGCTGTCTCAAAAAAAGAAAAAAAAAATAGTATAACCATGCACATACACAAAACTTCAACTTCACTAGTAATTTTTTTTAAAAAAAGAAATAAAAATCAATATTGAAATGCCATTTTCTACTCACACTGACAAAATTATGTGAGGGTGATAAACACTGATTCTCAGGAAATAATTATTGATGAGCACAAAATAGATTACATAATGGATTGTTTGGTAGGGTGTTGTTTATGATGGTGAGAATGTTAAATTACATACCAAACAATAGAATGATATTAATAAATATAAATCCCTAATACAGAATATTATTTAGAAGTTTAAATAATCCTGTAAATAAATATATATTACCATATGAAATGTGTGTAGAATACTACTTAATAAAGTAAAAAAATTTAAATAGATAATATATATATCTAGTATGATCCCATTTATATTAAATGTATGAATGTATATGTATATATGTGCATGTACACATATACATATATACAATCATGCATCTATTAATGATAAGGGTAAGTTTGGAGAAAGATGTTGTTAGATTATCTCATCATTGTGTCAACATCAGAGCACACTTACACAAACCTAGATGGTACAGCCTACTACACACCCAGGCTGTATGGTATAGCCTGTTGCTCCTAGGCTACAAACCTGTACAGCATGTTACACTACTGAGTACTGTAGGCAATTTTAATACAATGCTAAGTATTTGCGTATCTAAGCATATCAAAACATAGAAAAGGTACATTAAAAAATACGGTATTATAGTCTTTCTGTTGTTGACTGAAACATTGTTAGGTGGTTCACACCGCATATGAAAAAGGTATTTTTAAAAGGAAAGATTTTTAAAGTCCCGATGCCGAGGCCATACCCAAGCCAATGAAATCATAATTATTTGTCGAGTGGGACCCAGTCCTCAGTTTTTAAAGCACTTCAGGTGATTACAATGTATAGCCACAGCTGCAAATTACTGATCTAAGCATACCCTACCTTATTCTATACACTCTCCTTTTCACCTCCAAAATTAAACTTCTATTTTTATATATGTTTCCCAATCTATTTCTTTTGGTAACATTTGGCCCTCAGGAAAATAGAGAATCCCAATGTTGGTTTGCTACAAAGAAGCCTGGAGCAGGCTGGGCACAGTGGCTCACGCCTATGATCCCAGCACTTTGGGAGGCCAAGGCAGAAGGATCCCTTGAGCCCTGGAGTTCGAGACCAGCCTGGGCAACATGGTGAAACCCAGTCTCTACAAAAATTAGCTAGATGTGGTGGCATGTGCCTATAGGTCTAGCTACTCAGGAGGCTGAAGTGGAAGGATTCCTTGAACCCAGGAGGTCAAGGCTGCTGTGAGCTGTGATCACACCACTGCACTCCAGCCTGGGCAGCACAGCGAGATCCTGTCTCAGAAAAAAGAAACCTCAAGCATTTTCCTGGTCAGGGTGCCTGGAATGTCTTGGGAGCCAGTCTGACTGCATGAGTGAATCATCCACAGATATCACAGGTATCAGGTAGAATCTTCTGAAAGTAGTTCTGAGCAGAAGCCTGAGAAGGAAACACACAATCACATACACAGCAGAAGCCAGGGCTGACTCCCCAGCTGGCCAGGAAGAGTTGCCGAATATTTGATGTTTATAACATTAACTCTCTTTCGCTAGTGACCTTTCATTGAGTTGAATCATTTCCTTTGGAAATAAAAGAAAATGCCTCAATTGTTTTTGACAAGTTCTCTTCATCTTTGAAAATATTTTGCAAAATGACTTCTTGAATTTGCAACCTCAGACTTCCTCTAGATTTTGTCTCTATTCACCCGAGCAGACAATTACTAATGTTGTTGGGCAAACTCTTAATCCAGTAGGGAAAATTTTCACATTGGAGTTGAGGGATCTCTTAGACTTCACCGTCTGCAACCCCCTCTGCCATTTTATAGCTTGGGAGCTGAGACCTAAACGCCTTGGTTGGGGTTAGCCAGAACATGAATAGCTGAGCTGGGAATGGGACCAACTGCTTGCCACCTCCCTTAGCATGATTTTTGCCAGATCACACGGTGTGGGCCATAAGTCTTTCATTGCAACTTTCTCTAGTGCCACCAGATTGCTGCCTGGTTCAGCAGTAAAGTGCATGGCCTCTTAGTGTCAACATGCCCGGGTTCAAATCCTGGTTCAACTAGGTATTAGCTGTGACAATTTTGTCAAGCTACTTAACCTTTCTGTGTCTCAGTTTTTTTATCTATAAACTGGGGATTAACAGGATTCTTATAAGGCCTAAATGGGTTAATTCATGAAAGGAACTTAGAACAGGTGGCCATAGTAACAGCCATTTTTAACTCCATGAGGCACTTTATCCTGTTGTCAGGCACCAACCTCACTCTTGCTTCACTTTGGCCTTATATGCCCCTCATGGTGTTCATTTCCCATGCTGAGCCCTGAAAGTCTGTGTCCTGTACCAGATAGGAGGGGGCCCTCACAAGCAAACAGCGGGAAAGGCTGCTCAGCTTGTGGTGAAGCGGGAGGAAGGAAGGCTTGGGACCTGGGAACAGACAAAGGGCTCTCAGGATCAGAGGTTTCGGAGCACTTTTGTTCAAAGCACTTTTGTTCAAAGCATTGTTCATTCAGCCCTTCATCAACACCTCCTGACTAAGCCACTTGGTATAATTACCCTGCTGCAATTAGAATCATTAGCATTTTCACAGCTAAAAATGCTAAGAAATTTCATATATATCATCAGCCACTTGCACTGAAGGGTGGAGACTGTGTTGAAGCCCCGCTCGGCCTTTGAGGTCTGGCATAGACTTGGGCTAGAGCTCTCCCTTCCCTGTCCCTGCCTCCACCTTCGCCCAGTGGACACAAGATGGCTTCCGCCAGTCATCAAATGCTATGGCCTTTTCTTACTAGGTCCTCATAATACCTGGTAGTGAGAGCAGGTGTTTTGCCCCGTTTTATGAATGAGGAAGCCGAGTCTCAGAAAGACTTGGCGAGGCTATGGGTAAATGCATGGAAGAGGTCCTTGGATCCCCAACTTCTGTTTGCTACATTCATCTGGACTCCACCCACGTTCTTGCACCTGCCACCATGGCCTGCCTCTCACTACCCTCATCCTTTTCTTCAACCGTCTATGTCCATTCACTCTGGGCTTCTCTCCCCAGCCACTCATATTCTATCAAAATCTATCTCCTTTCCTTCTCCACTTTTTCCAGGGCCTGGTTTGAGGCTAGATCCTTAGTCAAAGTGATTCTGCCTGAGACAATGATGGTCCAAAATGGGTTCATGAGTTATTACTTTCAGGAAACCAAACTCACATTTAGCATGCCTTCCTCAAGTCAAAATGCCACCCCCAAAGGCAATGACTCATGGATGATTGAAATTTCCAGTACCTTGGCAGGCCAGAGGGAAAGTTGCTGCCGTTGGTGAAGCTAGCCTGTGGAGAAGCAGACGGAGACCTGAGTAAGCCCAGTGGCTGAGTCACCTGGGGCACATCAGTCTCCTCACTGACCTCAGTTCCTCTGACCCTCCAGTGAAGGGGTGAACCAGATGCTGGCTGACATAAACTCCAACCCATGTTCCATCTTCTCGAAAGCCCCAGCATACACAGTCGTGGGTCTGTGGATCTTCCTCAAAGTATACTGGTATTTTGCCTTCATCTCTCCTGCCTTCCTTATGAGGAGTTTCAAATTACCTAGAAAAGTCCTACTTGATCTTCTCCCTTCCGATAGCTTGAATATCAGGTTGTTTTTTTCTTTAACTTTACCTTGGCTTCCATTTTCCTGTTTGCTTCTTGCAGACAGAGAAGCCAGAAAGAGGGAATCAAGAAAGTGTTGAATTCAACGAATACTTCTTTAGTAACAATTATCTGTCTGGTACATGGAGCAAATAAGAAGGATCACGGGTCATGATTTTTGCCCTCAGGGCCCCAAACTGTAGTCCAATCAGAGGTGGGGCCAGATGAGGACCATAGGAGAGGGATGAAGCCAGAGCTGAGGGGGGTTGGGAGATTTGCTGAGCTTGGAGTTGCCCAGCAAGGTAAGAGGAACAACCCCACTAAAGACAGAAAAGTGAGTCAGTGTAGGGTGTTGTCTTTCTTTTGCGTTTATTACACAAACAAACAGCAGCAACAATGGAAAGCATGGGGAAAGAAATCATCACCATCTTCCCTGCTAACACATCAGATGTTTTTATTTTTCCAAGTGCTTTTCCAGGCCCTGGTGACGTTTATGCAAAAATGTTATGTTGTGGTAAACACAGCACGGGCCTAGTTCCACATCCAGCTGTTCTCACTTAGCTGAGCATGTCTCTGTGTTGCTACACAAACTTCATCGGTTTAACAGCTGCACAATATTTCACTGGGTGCTTCCACTGATACCACCAACAATGAATGGATGTACTGGCTTCCTGAAACGTGTGTACTGATTAGTGCTGCTATTGTTATTTATTTGAAATCTTTATTCATTTGTTAAACATAGAATTGTTATATTTTCTATATTTCCTTGATAAGTAGAAGGGTTGAACATGTATCAGTTGTTTTGTTTGCTAATTATAGCTCTTCTTGTTGGAATGATCTGTTTGGGTTCTTTAGTTTCCCTGGACCTGCTATGGTGTACATAGGGTGAGCAGCATCCCTGGTTTGCTCAGGACTGAGGTGGGTTCTCTGGGCATAGGGCTTTCGGGAATCCCTCCTGAAAACCCAGGATAAGTTGGTCACCCTATTTTTATATAATAGGCACAGCAATTGTGCAGTTAGTTCTTGGTGAATTCCATTCCATGCTCCCAAATAAGCCTTCCTTTCTTTCTCATCTGTAATAGTCATAACAGAGTCATTATAAGAAATGAATGAAATAACATAGTTCAGGCACTTACAACAGTGCTTGGAACACAGTACTTAGTAAATTTAGGGGAAGACGGTATAGCATATTGATTAAGACTTTGTCATGTAGAATCACACTGTCTACATTCAGATCCTGCCTGCTTGGTTTCCTCCTCTGCAAAACTGAGATAATAATTACCTGTGTCATACTTGTTATGAAGATTAAATGAGCTAATCCGAGCAAAATATGTGGAATAGGGTCAGGCAAATTGTAAGCCCCCGGATGTTAGCTTCTCTTTATGGTAGTAGAAATGGCAGTCATATGTACCAATAACTGCCATTATTGATAATCTACTACATTAGGCACTGCTGGGGTGACCAGCTATCCCAGTTTGTCTGGATTTGTATGGGTTTAGCACTGATGGCCTCGTGTCCCAGATATATTTCCATTCCAGGCAAATTGGGATAGATGGGCATCCAGGTACTGTGAGAATTTTATTTTATTTTATTTTATTAATTTTTATTTTTTGAGATGGAGTTTCACTCTTGTTGCCTAGCTGGAATGCAATGGCACGATCTGGGCTCACTGCAACCTCTGTCTCCCGGGTTCAAGTAATTCTCCTGCCTCAGCCTCCCAAGTAGCTGGGACTACAGGCATGTGCCACCATGGTCGGCTAATTTTTGTATTTTTAGTCGTGATGGGGTTTCACCATGTTGGCCAGGCTGGTCTTGAACCCCTGGCCTCAGGTGATCTGCCCGCCTCAGTCTCCCAAACTGCTGGAATTCCCAGGCATAAGCCACCATGCATGGCCAGGTACTGTAAGAATTTTAAATGATCTCATCTTGTCGCCCAACATCCCTTCGCTTTTACACATACAGAAACAGGGACTCCAAGTGGTTAAGAAGTTTGCCCGGATGACACAGGTGGTGAGGACCAGAGCCAGCTGGCCCCAGAAGCAGAAGTTGCCTCACTTCATGAGCAGCATCTTCACTGGGAAGGGGCTGGATACTGCCTGGAGGCTGTCTCATGGTCACCTGAGATCATCTTTTTCTTTTTCATTGTGATAAAATACACATAACGTTAAATTGACCACTTTATTTTTAAGTGTCTATTTCAGTGCCATGAAGTACATTCACAATGTTGTGCAACCATCACCACTATTTCCTGACAATATCTTTTTAAAATTTTTTACTTTGGTCATGTGCTGACTCTTTCGACATTTATACCACCCTCACTGTGTGCACAGGAAACAGAGGGTTTTCCCTCCTAGGAAGGCTCTGTGAGCCACCAGTTACGCTGATGTAACTGAACATCATCTGCTTGCAGTTACACAAGTGCCAGTAATATTGAGTCTGTGGCTATGGCCACATACGTCTCACCTCTCCCATCTCCTCTTCCTCCTCTCAGTGTGTCCACTGAGGCACCACAAAGGACTCAGCAAGCTGAGATCAGGAATGAAGGGATCAGCATTGTTTCATGGAAAGTATTTGAAAGAGAGAAGAGTTTGCACTGCATCTGGGCAGATGCTTTTGTTCAGGGAGGTGATGCCTCTGGCCTCTCTGTCCAGGAGACCGTAAGACCCAGCACTGAGAAATCCTCCATCACACTGTGACTAAAGCCAAACCTGAAACATGTGAGTTTGGCCCAGTTCAGATGCTCCTGAGAACACGGCCCATCAGTCCCTGCATATTAAGGCTGCTCAGGGACTGGCAGGCAGCCTCCGGCTTCCCATGAGGGTGCAAGGCTCCAAGAGAGCTGCACCAGCAGTGGAATTGGGCCAGGAGTGAGGGCTGTCTTCCTTCCCCCGAGTTTCTACCACCCACCCTTTCTTTGGCCTCTCTTCAGATCTTTATCCCATTCATCTTTTGCCTTCTATAGACCATGGACTCCTAGAGGGCAGGGACACCATCTCATTGCTGCCTGTGCTTGAGCATGCAGGTGCTCAATCCCCTGCACTGCCTCAGAGAAGAGCAGGTGTCTTAGGGGTTTGGTCCTGTGCTAACTATGGCAAAGGACTAATATGAAAATAATAATACTAAGCACTTTCTCTCTTTTCTTTTCTTTTTTTTTATTTATTTTTTAAGACAGGGTCTCATAAAAGATAGGTCTTTGGACTGGAGTGCAGTAACACAATCACGGCTCACTGTAGGCTTCAAGTCCTGGGCTCAAGCAATCCTCCCACCTCAGCCTCCCAAGTGTGTCACCAAGCCTGGCTAATTTTTTATTTTTTTATAGAGAGGGTGGTCTCACTACGTTGCCAAGACTGGTCTTGAACTCCTGAGCACAAGTGATCCTTCTGCCTCAGCCTCCCAAAGTGCTGGGATTACAAGCGTGAGCAACCATTCCCTGCCTAAATACTTTCTGTGTGCCAAACTCTGTGCCAATGCTTTCCATCAGCTGTCCTCACCACGACCCTATGAGGAGGTTCATTCCCTTTTTTAACCATAGAAAAACTGGAGTGAGTTCAGAGGAGTGTGACAAGGGATGTGAGTGGCCTTTGGGCTGAGCTTACTGGGTGATAAGAGAGGCCTCCCGAGGGCAGGATGCCCACCCAGGCAGGCTCTGAAAGGGAGAAGTTGCAAGAACTGCAGGGGCCTGCGGAGGAGAGTGTGCAATAAACAGAGGCCTAAAGAAAATAATTATTCTTGCAAGGGCTGTGGGGGAGGAGGGGCAGAACTCAAGGTGCTCAAATTCGATTCAGAACAGAGGCTGGGAGGCCAGGCACGGTGGCTCGTGCCTATAATCCCAGCACTTTGACAGGCCAAGGTGGGTGGTTCATTTGAGGTCAGGAGTTTGAGACCAGCCTGACTAACATGATGAAACCCCATCTCTATGAAAAATACTAAAATTAGCTGGGCCTGGTGGCACATGCCTGTAATCCCAGCTACTCAGGAGGCTGAGGCAGGAGAATCACTTGAACCTGGGAGACGGAGGTTGCAGTGAGCCGAGATTGCACCACTGCCCTCTAGCCTGGGCGACAGAGTGGAAAAAAAAAACCCAAAAGAACACATGCTGGCAAGGTGGCAGCCTCTGGAGGACGGCATTGGTTGGGGGGTGAGCTGCACCCCGAAGATGTTGTTCTGCTCTAGAATTCTGGGCTGGGCTAAGGATGTGGTCAGAAAGCTCCTTTACCCAGAGGGAGCTCAGAGGATGAGCAAAGAAAGAGCAGCTTCCTGAAGAATATTTCCTTTGTTTACTCACTATAGCTTAAGCAGGTGTCTGGTATGGTGACTTTGCCTGGAATAATTTGTAATTGACACAGTTTTCACGACCTTCTCCTGGTTTCCCCTCATTTTTTCTTTCGGTTAACAGAATAGTGATGAGTAATTTTATCTGACTTCACTGTGACATCAACTGGCACATCTCCTAAAGTAACCTTTTGTCTACTGACTGCCCTTCAGGGGGATATATTTATATTTATGTCTCATTTATTCTCCTCCTCTGTGGATTGTGGTTTTCCGGGAGAGAAGTAAACTCCACTTTAGCAGAACATGGAAAATCCAACTGTTTAATAGGCAATAAATTGCATTTCCTCTCTCTTTTTTCAAAAGATGAGCTGTTAAGAATCACATGTTAGGAATGGTTGTCATGCTGGAAATACATGGCTCCCAGGGTTTACACCTTGTGAGTTTCTGGGGTATGTTAGGCTGCCATTTTTACCCGTTTCTTATTTTATTTCTGTTAATACTCTGTGCCATTTGGTCCACTACACCTGAACATGTATTTATGTCCATCAGCATTCATTGATCACTCAGGTCTTTACAAACAAGCCCCTGTTCATGCAGTCACTTTCCATTCTCAGGCATTCTGCTTCAGAGGTACTGGATCACTTACCACTTACCACTAACCAGGTACTCTGGGCTTTCCCCCCTACTATGTCTTTGCCATGCCATAACCATTGCAAAGAAGAAGAAGAAGAAGAAAGCCTTCCTACTTATTATTTGCCTTGATCATGCCTATAAATCTATTTGGCACCAGTTTAGCCCTGCCCCTTTCTCCTGGAGACCTTCACAAGCCTCTCATAGCACCCTCCATTTCCCTCAGTCACATGCTATCATGATCGTGCTTGTGTGGGATCTCCTTGAAGGCAAAGACCTGACTTTGTGTCTTATTCATTCTTATATCCCAGGGCCATTGCATTGCATAGTACGTGGCATGACATAATTGCTCAATAAATCCATATTAAGTAAAAACAAAACAAATATCTCTATAGAGAAGAATTCAATTCACTATGCCACCTTCTCCATGAAGACTTCTTTGATCCTTTCAACCTGGAAGACGTTTCTACCTGTTGGCTTCTGTTCACTCCACCTGTGCCTCCCTTTGAACCTGATACCCTTCTGATTTTTCATTCTACCAGCAAACTGCCTGGCACTCAGAAAGCGCTAAGTGGTCACCAAATGAAAGTTAGTTGAAAACGGAGCTGAATTTGTTCACAGTCATACCAAAATAATCATTCTGGAATATACTTGCATCCAGGCAGCTTTTCCCTCACATTGTGAAAATAACATTCCTAGGAATCCAGAGAAAAACTTCAATCCTGAAACAGAATATTCTGTGTGGGTAGTATCTCCATCTTTCCCTGATTGTAGAGGTACATGGAATTTATTGTTGTCGTTGTTGTCTTGAGGTTCTCAGAATTTTAAAGGCCCACGGTTGGGCTTTAAGGAACTTGAAAACTCACCTAGCCCTTTAAAGCCACTTTATCTTAAGGGTTTAGAAATCATTGTCTAGAAAGACAGATCATTCATCAAGGTAAGTCAATGGCCAATAGAGTGGGTGCCATCTATACTAACTCTGTATAGACTTAGTGAGGGCTGATCAAGCTATGATACAGAGTAGGGCTTAATTGCTGAGCCTGATATGCAGGGAACAAGTAACTTAATAAACACTCCTGGCTGAGTCTAGAAGGCGAGCACTATTCTCCCTCTTATTGATGAGCTGCAAAGCTCACAACCCTTAGAGAGTCTAAACCAGCCCAGGATACTGGGTCAGTGCTCTGAAGAGAGGAACTAGAAGCCCTGAAAAATGCTTGGCCTGACTGTGGCATTGGTCTCTTCCTGATATTCTCCTTCATCATGTCTAGGTCTGACTTAGGGAAGAATCCTCAAGTGCTGAGGGGATAGTGAGTATTTAGGAAGGACCATTCAGAACATATGTACTGAGTTCAGCAAGTCACTATCATAGTCACCAGGTCAGGGGTGCATGAGAGTAGTGAACTGGTACTACTTGCCCACAGTACAAGGCCTGGCACCTGGCAAAGACTTCCCAATCCACATTTGTTGGGTTGATATCGAGTCAAGTATGCACACTTCACCAATGTGCTTGTCAAAACTGGAGTGATGCAGAGAAGATGGTAAGGTCCCTATGTTAGGATGACATGCAAATCCATAAAGGTATACAAACATACACAGGAATGCCAGGCACAGTGGCTCACGCCTGTAATCCCAGCACTTTGGGAAGCCAAGGCAGGCAGATCATTTGAGGTCAGGAGTTCAGGACCAGCCTGGCCAACATGGTGAAACCCCCCCCCATCTCTACTAAAAATACGAAAATTAGCTGGGCATGTTTGTGCACACCTGTAATTCCAGCTACTCAGAAGGCTGAGGCAGGAGAATCACTTGAACCCAGGAGGCGGAGGTGGCAGTGAACCAAGATAACGCCACTGCACTCCAGCCTAGGCAACAGAATGAGACTCTAACTCAAAAACAAACAAACAAACAACAACAACAACAAAAATACGCAGGAAAATAGTATCAAAACCCCAAAAGGAAGAATGTTCATCAATCTCAGAGGAGTGATTGCCACAGGGACCAGCACTGGGTGGAGTTCAAAGGAAACTTGATGTGTGTCTATTATGTACTGTGTTTTATTTCTTCTCTTTCCTCTCTCTCTCTTTTTTTTTTTTTTTTTTTGACACAGGGTATCACTCTCTCACCCAGGCTGGAGGGCAGTGGGGCCATCATGGCTCACTGCAGCCTTGACTTCCTGGGCTCAAGCAATTCACCCACCTCAGCCTCCTGTGTAGCTGCTGGGATTACTAGCATGCGCAACCACTCCCCACTAATTTTTTAAATTTTTTTGTAGAGTTGAGGTCTCATTATGTTGCCTAGGCTGGTCTCAAACTCCTAGGCTCAAGTGATCCTCCCACCTCTGCCTCCCAATGTTTTATTTCTTAACCAAAAAAAGAAAATAAAGGAGGAACTGAAACAAATATGATAAAAAGTATTTATTAATTGTAGGCAATGGATACGTTGGTATTATATTAACCTCTGTAATTCTCTGAAGATTTGAGGTTTTTAAAAATAATATTGCAGCAGTGTGCTACAAAAGTCATTATTTTTGTTTCCGTTTTGGCTCCAGCATGGAGGATTCCCAAGACTACTCTCAAGTTCAATGATTTGGTAGAAACTCGTAGAACTCAGAAAAGTTGTGATACTTACAGCCTCAGTTTATTAGAGTGAAAAAATACAGATGAAAATGGCAAAGGAAGCCAGGCTTGGTGGCTCACGCCTGTAATGCCAGCACTTTGGGAGGCCGAGGCGGCAGAGCATGAGGTCAGGAGTTCAAGACCAGCCTGGCCAACATGGTGAAACCCCATCTCTACTAAAAGACAAAACAATTAGCCAGGCGTGGTGGCGGGCACCTGTGATCCCAGCTACTCAGGAGGCTGAGGCAGGAGAATTGCTTGAAAACCCAAGAGGCAGAGGTTGTAGTGAGCTGAGATCATGCCTTTGCACTCTAGCCTGGGTGACAGGGTGCGACTCTGTCTGAAAGAAAGAAAGAAAGAAAGAAAGAAAGAAAGAAAGAAAGAAAGAAAGAAAGAAAGAAAGAAAGAAAGAAAGAAAGAAAGAAAAAGAATGAAAGAGGCAAAGGAAAACGGTGCCTTAGGCAGAGTCCAGGACAGCCCAGGTATGAGCTTCCCACTATCCTCTCCTCGAGGAGTTGTACAGAAAGTACTTAATTCTTCCAGGAGCAACGTGTGGTGGTACACACAAAGTACGGCCAACCACAGAAGCTCATCAGAGAGTTTTCGTGTCCAGGGTTTTGTTATTCAGTCTCTGGCCTCCCCCAAGGTCAAACACAGTGTGGCCTAAGGCCCGCATCATAAATCACATTACTAACATTAAGTCATCTGACGTCGTCCAAGACCTCAGGTATACAAAGGCCGACCCTTTCTTTGGAATGTGCAGGGGTTAAACACCATAAGCCTGTGAGTTAATCCTTTATTACACAGTCCCCAGACAAGCCAAAGTGAGATGCAAGACCTCTGCCTGGATTTGCAAAAGATTTTGTGACCCTCAGCCAACTACCTACCTCAAGCCTATGGAACATTTGGAGAGATGGCGGTGGTTGGAGAGCCTTCAGTTTTCTTAAGCTCCTCACTTCAAGCTTAAGAAAATGGGCTCCAATCAGACCACTAGAAATCACAATATGTGTCTCCTGAACTTTCAGAAACCAACAGACTGGTGACTGATTTGCACCTGAGATAGCTAGTTTAGGAAAGACTGGCTTGTGGGAACTTGGCTCTGGGAACAGGCTTTGGGATTTGACTGCCCTCCCAGATTTTGATGAGACAAAGAATAGGTGCATATTTCTAGTGGAGAGAGGAAGAGCAAACCAGTTCAGGACCTTCTTGGAAGCTGTAGGACTGGACCACAGCATTCTTAGGGGCTAAGGAAGGCGCTGTAAGCAGCCAGCCAGAGGAAAAGGTATCGGCTCAAAAACAGGAAGTGGAGGGGTTTTTGAAGAATCTTTTAAAGTCCCATGGAAGAGAAAGAGTTAACTTTGAACTCTGCCAAGTCCGGGGAAGACATAAGCCAACTCACTATAGTAGTCAACTTTAAAAGTTCCTGGCCTCGTACAGGGGTGCACACCTGTAGTCCCAGCTACTTGGGAGGCTGAAGAGGGAGGATGTCTTGACGTAAGGAGACTGAGACTGTAGTGAGCTACAATTGTACCACTGCACTCCAGCCTGGGCACAGAGCAAGAAGGTGCCTAAAAAAGAAAGAAAGAAATTTCTGTCCATTTTCTCCTCTACATTCTGCCCTGATCTAACTTCAGAGAGTCAGAAACTGGTTAGTAGGGTGCATGAGAAGAACTAGGTGAAGAAAGAGAATTTTCTTTTGACTACAGGCCTATATAGATCAAAGCTGAGGAAGTAAAAACATTCAACTTTGAATGAAGTGCAAAATTCTAATTATTAATGAGACTGGAGATTTTAATTAATAACCTGGTACTATTTGGGAATCAAAGTGACAAGAGAAACTTTTTCACTATTTTCCCTCCTCTGTGCTTCCGTTCTAGTAATTTCCTTGACTTGTCTCCAAGTATACTAATCTTATTTCCTGCTATGTGCAGTCTACTGATAAGTTATTCTAATAAATTTCTAATTTCAGATATTGTTTTCTATTTCTAAAGTGTCTACCTGGTTTATTAAGAATATAGTTTAGTTTTCTATTGAAATGTTTATTCTTTTACCCATTTCATACTTTTTTCCTCTGTTTTCTAAAAAATATTAAACAAAAGAAGTTATTGTGTGCTAATTCCAATACCAGGGTCATCTCTGAGTCTGCTTCTATTGACTGTTTCATTTCTTAGTAATTGGTCTCTTTTTTTCCTGCCTCTTTGTGTGTCTGATAATTTTATTGTATGCCAAATGTTGTAGATGGTACATTGCAGAGGCTCTGGATTATGTAATATTCCTTAAGAGACTGTTAAATTTTGTTCTTGCACAAAGTGAAATCACCAAATGATCACTTTGATCATGTTGAGACTTGAGGATTGGTTTTAGGCTTAGTTAGGGCAAGTCTTTTATAATTTTGCCCTAGTTTCTAAAGTGTACCCCTTACCTCTAAAAAATGGTTCTTATTCCTATGGTATGATCTTTCTAGAGTCTCAACTGAGAGCTCACATGTTAACAAAGTACATCTACTCTGGGTACTCCCGAACTTCAAAATCTTCCCAGCACTGTCCAGTACTGAGATCTTTACTCTCTAGCCTTCTGGTCACCTGGGATCTCAGCCTACCCATGCATCTTTTATGATTCAGTCAAACATATGATGGAATTTGTGTGTGTGTGCAGGTTTTTTTCACTCCTTTTCTGAGACTTTCTTCTTACAAATACACTGACCCCAGCAGCCTACACAGTCGTGAACTCTAATCTCTATTTCTTTCACCCAGCAGGATTCCTGCTCTTTGCTTGGGTTCTGTTTCCCTGCACCATGGCTTGGAGATAATTTCAAGAGTTTCAGTCCAATCATCAAATGTTCCCTCTGTCTAACTCCATATAAAGGCTGCAGAAAGGACAGAAATTGGGGAGGAGAATTGCATAGTTATCCCAGAAAGGCAGTAACCCAGATAGAAAGAGGAAGAGCACTGGGAATTAAATATAATGAGAGCAGTTTTCATGTGTTATGGTATATCCAGATACCGAAAGATTTTGGCTCTAGTGTAGAGAACATAATACCAAGGTAAGAAAAGAACAAAGAAAAACCTGGAAAGATATTCCAGTTACATTTGTGTTAGACTTCTCAAATTGACTTAGGAATTGTGCATTTGAATGTAGTTTCAGGTTTAAATCTGAAAGGGTAAAGTTTCTAGCAACCAATAAGGACAGAGAAGGTATAAGTATCCACCTAACTCCTCCATCCTCTGAAACAGAAGATAACAAAGAGTTTGAAAAGATAGGAAGACATTTTGGCTTAGTCCAAGATTTGGCAACCAGCTCAGGAATGTAAGGACCAAAATGACCAAAAAATCAAGTCATGGGAAACAGCTGAAAGAAGAGACTGCAGTTGTTTATTAAAGCCATTACAGTAATTTTTGATGTTTAAGATTATGCAAATGAATTTTGATCTTTTCCAATAGGAATATGAACAGAAGGAATAAATAAGATATTTAATTTTAAAAAATACAAATGGCAAAAATCATAAGAAGAAAAGTTTAAATAAAAGCAGAATAAAACAACTAGTTACCATTTTTTAAACCTATAAGCATAGCATAGAAATTAAGTATGGAATAATTTAAATAACGAGCAATTCAAACAAGACAAATGTCCCCAAATCGGTAGATTGCTTAAATAAGTTATGATGAATTAAAGAGCTGTATGGATATGATCTTATCTTGGCAGAAATAGAATTATTTGAACATATATGCATATATATATACATGTGTGATCTAAATAATATATGTTAATGTGTTAGTGACAGTTAACATTACAGAGTGGGATTATGAGTTTTCTTTTTGTTCTTTTGCTTGTCTGTATTTACATATTACAATGAATATATAATGTTTTTGTAACAAGAATTCCTCTCCCATCAACACCAAAAAATCTGGTATTTTTTATGCATGAAAAGTTTTTTCTTACTTAAAATTATCAATTTATTTTACACTAATTAAACCTGCTTTGCTTGTTTGGCTTTGTTTCCACTTTGTGGACAGGGGTAAAGAAATGTCATTGTTTTAACATCTGTAAGATGGGGATAATACATATCTCAGCGGGTTACTGCCTGTGTCTAGCAATAAACTCTTTGCTGTTTAAATCAAACTCCACTGTTGAATTTAGATTGTTTTGGCTGATGAAGGCCAGGAGAGGAGATCAAGATACCTTCTTTGACCCCATTGTCCCCTCCAAGCCACTCCACTTTTCTCTCCTCCTTCCTTCACAACACCCAGCTCCTTCCAACTCATTCCTTCCAACTGTCTGACCTGGCACCTACTCCCTGCAGTCACCAGCTGATTTCCTGGTCACTCCTGTATTTATAAAGGAATTGAACTGGCCTCCTGGCTTACTGTCTTCCTCTCTAACCTCAGGTGGGCTTTAATTCTTGGTGATTTCAGTCTTAACTCTTCATTCCCTTAGCCCTTCAATTCCTTAACCTCCTTCCCTCACCCCAGCACAACCCCTTCTTCCCATTGCCATACTTTAGACCAAGTACTCCTGGTAAATTCACCTTTTCTGAAACTTTCCTTTCAAACATCTTTCCCTCTTCCAAGCTTACTTTCTCTAATACCCCACTTCAACAATTATTTGACTAAATCCGTTGATTTCCCCTCCTTCTTTTCCACATTAAATTTTCAGTATCCCATTACCTCCCTCAAGTCTTCATTTCTCATGATTACAATCAGTTCCTTAAAATGCCTTCATCTCCTCTGTGCCTTTTCCCCTTTATCATATTTACCTGGCAGAACTCCAACCCTGGGTGAATGCAACTCTTAGATTTCTTTGTACTAGTATCCAATTATCTGTCACCAGAGAAAAGGCGCAGAACCTGGGTGACCAGTTCAGCTTAGACTTCATAACCACAAACAAAACAGGTAACCAACACCACGTGGCAAGCTCATTCCATTTCCTTAGTATATTTTCTTTTTTTTCCCTTTATATCACGTTGATGACCAGGTGCACCTTCAGAAGTTCTGTCCACTGAGAGGCTATCTGTTCCCTTAAGGCTGTTTTCAGGGCCACTCCTGAGTGGGACAATAGTGGCAGCAGTCCATCTTTGGCTTGAACCAACATACTGAGCTGACTGATTCATGATCCAGGTTTGGATTTTTCCCTCCTCTATCAGTCGTTGTGGAGAACCTTCCCCAGGAGGTCATGGTGCGAGCAATTGCCTTGGTGCAACAGAAGTAAATAACTAGTTAAAGCCATTATAGTAATTTTTTATTTTTAAGATTATGCAAATGAATTTTGATCATTTCCAATAGAAATATGAACAGAAGGAATAAACAGGATATTTAACTTAAAATTACAAATGGCCAAAATCATAAGAAAAAAGTTTAAATAAAGGCAGAATAAAACAACTAGTTACCATTTTTTAAACCTATAAGCATAGAATAGAAATTAAGCATGGAATAATTTAAATAAGCAGCAATTGAAACAAGACAAATGTCCCCAAATGGGTAGATTGCTGAAATAAATTATGATGAATTAAAGAGCTGTATGGATATATATACACACACACACACACACACACATATATACAGGTTCACACACATATAGACACGCATATGTACAGAGGTGTGTGTATATATATGTATGTATGGAGATATATACACACACACACACACACACACACACACACACACACACCCCTATATACAGGTTCTCGCTCTGTCACTCAGGCTGGAGTACAGTGGCACGATCACAGCTCACTGCAGCTTTGAACTTCTGGGCTCAAGTGATCCTTTCACCTCAGTTTCCCAAGTAGCTGGGACTACAGGTGCACACCACCACACCAGGCTAATTTTTTTATTTTTATTTTTTGGAGAGATGGAATCTCACTATGTTGCCCAGGCTGGTTGTGAACTCCCGGCCTCAAGCAATCCTCCTGCCTCAGCCTCCTAAAGTGCTAGGATTACAAGTGTGAGCCACCATGCTTGGCCTAGTAGATGTTCTATTTGTAGAACTTACTTGTGCACTGCAGACCTGTCCAGGCCTGATCTCAAATGTACTATTTTCATTGCGCACTGCTGTTGCGCCCAACCTACCTAATGACTTGTTGGGTGTGCCAGCGTCCAAAACCTGATGCATGGTCTCAAATGGGACCCTGTAACACACAGGATCCGCTTCTCAAATGGTGACAAATTCTCTGCTGCAAATGGCATGGCCTTGCTCCAGAACCCTGGGGTGCTGTGCTGGACCTCCCTACCTCATACAATGTCCTTACCTACTATGAAATCCTTTGGTGCCATGGATTAATTACAGCAGTGACATGGTTTGGCTGTGTCCCCACCCAAATCTCATCTTGAATTGCAGCTCCCACAATTCCCATGTGTTGCAGGAGGAACCCAGTGGAAGATCATTGAATCATGGAGGCAGTTTCCCTCATACTGCTCTCATGGTAGTGAATAAGTCTCATGAGATCTGATGGTTTTATATAGGGAAACCCCTTTCACTTGGCTCTCATCCTCTTTTCTTGTCTGCCACCATGCGAGATGTGCCTTTCACCTTCCACCATGATTGTGAGGCCTCCCCAGCCATGTGGAACTGTGAGTCCATTAAACTTCTTTTGTAAAATTGCCCTAGTCTTGGGTGTGTCTTTATCAGCAACATGAAAATGCACTAATGCAAGCAGTCACATGCTGCAAGTGGCAAGGCTGGTTGTATCACATCCCGAATCTAGATCAGAATTCTCCACTGCTCTGGGCTCTGGTCAGGAAGTCCCAGCCATTGGAATTGAGTCTCGTCTCTCTTATGGGACCGTGATAAGACCCAGGAGGCACATGGGCAAGAAAATGAGAGGTGGAGACGTTAGTTCCTGATTGCTCTTTTTTTGCCATTTCCCCCCCAAAAACTAGTATTTTTTTTTTCATACAATATCTGTTTCAGTAATGGCCCATCTCTTTTCTCCTTTGTAAATAGAGCGTACCTTTCCTTTGAGCTGTACCTCCAGGTATGTACTATTCTGTGTATCCCACCTTGATACTAAGTATGTTCCAGTTTAATGACTGACAGCACATTGAAATAGCTCATTCATCTAGGACATTCTTTTCAACATTTATTTGTATTGGATTTAGGAGGAACTTAGAATTCCTGTGTTAGCAGTTGGGAATGTAAAGTTAATTTTTTTGTCATCTGCCATTTCTTTAAAAAGTCTAGGCCAGCGCTGTTGGATAGAAACACAATGTGAGCCACATATATAAGTTTACATTTGCTAATAGCTACATTACAACAACAACAACAAAAAAAAAAAAAAAAAAAAAAAAGAAAAGAAAAGAGAAACAAAGAAAGAAAGAAAAAAGGGAAACAAAGAAACAGGTGGAAGCCAGGGAGCCAGGTGTTGGGGCATGTGTCTATAGTGCCAGCTACTCAGAAGGCTAGTGTAGGAGTATCGCTTAAGCCCAGGAAATTGAGGCTGCAGTGAGCCAATATCACACTACTGCCCTCCAGCCTGGGTGACAGAGCAAGGCCCTGTCTCTTAAACAAACAAACAAAAACTTACAGAAGGAGCAGGATTGAAAAAACTAAGTAAATAAATAGGGAGAGGGAGAGAGGTGAAGTCAATTTTAATTTTTTTTTTTTTTTTTTTTTTGAGAAGGAGTCTCACTCTGTCACCCAGGTTGGAGTGCAGTGGTGCGATCTTAGCTCACTGCAAACTCCACCTCCTAAGCTCAAGCGATTCCCCAGCCTCGGCCTCTGTAGTAGCCGGGACTACAGGTGCGTGCCACCGCCTCTTACTAATTTTTGTATTTTTAGTAACGACAGGGTTTTATCATGTTGGCCAGGCTGGTCTTGAACTCCTGACCTCAGGTGATCTACCCGCCTTGGCCTTCCCAAAATGCTGGGATTACAGGCGTGAGCCACTGTGCCTGGCCAATTTTAATATATGCAATCCAAGATATCTAAAATGTTTTCTTTGTTCCCCTTTATTTTTAAATTTTTTTAGAGACAGGAGTCTTGCTCTGCCTCCCAGGCTGGCGTGCTCTGGGGCAGTCATCGCTCACTGTAGCCTTGAACTCCTGGGCTCAAGAGAACATCCCATCTTAGCCTCCTGAGTAGCTGGGACTACAGACGTGAGCCACCACACCTGACTTAAATATTTTCAACATTTAATCCTAGCCACCTTTCAAGAGCTTAATAGTTGAATGTGGCTAGCGGCTATCATATTGGAGAGTTCTGATCCAGACTCATTCCCAGTAATTCTTCATATCCAAGCAGAACTTTAGAGGCTACAAAAATCTCCCTACACCTTCTCTAGTTTGTTTCTTGAAAATGTGATCAATGGATTTATGACCTCCCTGTTGGAGATCAGAAACTGAAGATCAGAGATATGAACTGATTTTCCCGAGATAACCCAGCGAGCCTGAAAGTAGCAGAGGTGGAGCCATTCAGTCTAATTCTGGCCATTCAGTCTAATTCTGCAATGAACAGAGCAGTAATTCCTAAACTTGTCTGCATATTCAAATCACTCGGAGATCTTTAAAAATTTCCTAAGTCCAGCCACACCCTAGATGAATTAAATCTCAAGATCTGGGGTGGGACACAGACATCATTAGTTTCTGAAGCTCCTTGATGGTTTCACTGGGCAGCCACTTTTGGGAATCACTGGTATACATTCTTGTTCCTCAAAGTGTGGCCCGTGGACTCATAGCATCAGTGTCACTGGGGAGCTCGCCTGGTCAGAAAGCCATCTTCTCAAACCCACCCCAGACCTCCTGAATCAGAACCTGCCTTTAACAGGGTCTTCCAGTTGATTCCAGTGCATGATAAAGTTTGAGAACTCTAAAGCATAGCACACTTCTTTTAGATGAAATAAAATGTAGTCCAGTACATTTTCATTATGGGGTTTATTGAGAAAGGCAGTAACCATGGCTTCATATTGGTAGCCATTATGTTTTCATTAAATTAATATTATATAATTAGGGTGCTGCTTTCTTGGTTTTATTATGACTGTATTTCTGAATGATTATTATACATTCCCTTTCTATTACACAGAATTGATGTAGGAAGACTAGAGAAACTGCCCTGAATCTCTTTCCATGCATTTCTCTCAACCTTTAAATGCATCTTTATTTAACAACAAAAGTTCAACTTTTTCCCCCTCATTCAATCAGCAGACTTTTACCAAGAACTTATACTGTATATGATGTTGAGAGGTGAGATGAGAAATAAAAAAACTGCTTCAAGTATTTTTGTATGTTTTCAAGAGGCTTACAGTTTGTAGCAAAAAGCTAGCACATGCACCCAAATGGCTCTAAAATAAGAGAATATGAGGCACATCATGAGGGTGTGTAGACAAGGTGCCCTGTGATTCAGGAATAGGAGAGGCCACTTCCTGCTACTAGGATTAGGAAAATTGCCATGAAGGAGGTGGCCTTTGTGTTTAAGGATTTGGACATTCAGTGGGGAGGGAAGCTGTCTTTATAAGAGAGAACAACCTCCCAGATGGCTTCAATCATTAGGTGAATACTGATGTGTATTAGTCAGAATGCCTGGTAGTAAGGGACTGATACCCTACTCAACCTGGTTAAAGCTGAAAGGAAGATTTTGGGCTCAGAGAATCTACAGATGGAACAATCAAACTGTGGAGAGGACTCTGGAACATTGGGAACTACAGACTCAAAAGCTTCCAGGACTCTTTCTTCCTATTTTTTTCTTTATGTCAGTTTCATCTTTTCTTCCTTTAGTCTGGCTTGCTCAACATGAAAGAAGCATGGTTGCAAACCATTCCTATCTATGTATTTACATCCTACACCTTCCAATACCAGAGAGTGAAATCCCAGATATTTGGTAGCTGCTTCAAAATAGTATGACAAGGGAGGAAAAAGATGGACGTATGGGTGAACCAAGATTGGCCAATGAATCATTGTTGAAGCTGGGTATTACACAGATGGGAGTTTGTTATGCTATTCTGTTTGTTTGTTTTTCTAAGACCCAGGACAACACACTGACTGTTGTTATGCTATTCTATAGACTTTTGTACATGTTGGATGTTTAAATTTTAAAAACATTACCATGAAGGAATCATACTTAGCTTCTCTTGAGTCAGACACCTGCCTCTGGATCAGGCAGCAGTGGCCAGGGGATGTGGTGATGTGGTGATGGAGGAACTCGGCAGCTCCAAAGACAGCCTCATGGTGGGGACTGTGAGGGACCTGTTCCCGGAATAAAGGAGGCCCTATTTTCAGAGGAAAGGAGGGGAGGCCTCCAGGGCAGAGATGATTGATTTATGGTGACTCCAACTTGTTATTACCAGCCTCCATTTCTCTCTCCTGGGCTCTAGGCCCATATTTCTGAGAATCATCAGATTGTCCCAACTGGATGTTCCTGGGCACCTCTCGATTGACACATTTAAAATCAGACTCTTCATCATCTGGTGTTCCTGCAGTGTTTTCATCTTCCACTCAGTACTCTAACCAGAAATTTCTGAGTCATGTTCAACTGATCCTGCTTCCTCACAATCCCCATATTTCAGTTTTGTCATATCTACTTCTGAAATAATGATTGACTCGATCCCTTCCTCCTTATTTCCAGCTTCACTACACCAGGTCAGAAGTCTCCTAACCTCAAGTGCTCCGAAGTCCACACCACCTCATACAACACATCACAATTTTCTACAACACCTATTTAATCTTTTCATCCCTGGGCTTCAAGTCTTCAAGAATTCCTTGTGGTCTCATAACAAACATAAGGTGTCATGACCTTAAGCTCTTATAAGGTTGTTAAAAATCAGGTCTTAGATTACTTTTAAAGCTTTAAAGCTTCTCATCTCACAGTATTGTATACAGTATAAGTGCTCAGTAAAAGTTTGCTGATTGAATCAGGGGAAATGAAAGTTTAACTTTTGTTGGAAAGCAAAGGTGCAGTGCCATTTAAAGCCATTTATACACAATGGGCTACACACAACATGCACATCTAATTCTCCTGTACTTTTGTTTATGGTTCTTCCTTCTATTAATTTATTAGTTATAATTAACAAATAATTGTGTATTTTTGTGAAGTAAAATGTAATGTTTTGATCTCTAATGTATGCATTGTAGAGATTAATCTAGCTCATTAACATATCTATCACTTTACCAACTTACCACTTTTTTGTGGTGAGAATATTAAACATCTATACTTTTAGCAGTTTGGAAATACACATTATTATTTCTTTTTTTATATGGTTTTTATTTTATTTGACTTTTTTTTTTCTTTCTTGACATGAGGTCTCACTCTGACACCCAGACTGGAGTGCAGTGGTACAATCTCAGCTCACTGCAGCCTTGGTCTTCCACACTCAAGTGATCCTCTCACCTCAGCCTCCCAAGTAGCTGGGACCAAAGGCACGTGCCACCATGCCAGGCTAATTTTTAGTATATTTGGTAGAGACAGAGTTTCACCACGTTGTCTGGGTTGGTCTTGAACTCCTGAGCTCAAGAGATCCACCCACATTGGCCTCTCAAAGTGCTGGGATTACAGGCATGTGCCACCGCGCCTGGCCCTGAAATATATGTTGTTATTAACTGTAGTCACCATGCGGTTCAGTAGATCACTATGTTATTTCTTATCTCCAGTTTAAATGAAAGTTTGTACCCTTTGATTAACATCTCCCCTTTCTCTATCCCTCCATCTCTGCGAAGCCTCTGGTACCCACCCTTCTTTCTACTCTCCACTTGCATGTGATTGAACTTTTTTAGAATCCACATATAAGTGAGATGATACATTATTTGTTTTTCTGAGCCAGGCTCATTTCACTTAACATGATGTCCTCTGATTCCATTTGTGTTGTCTCAAATGACAGACATTCCTTGTTTTTTAAAGGTTGTATATAGTATTCCATCGTGTGTATATATCACATTTTCTTTATTCATTCATCCACTGCTAAACACTTAGGTTGCTTCCTATCTTGGCTGTTATGAATAATGCGGAAATAAACAGAGGTGTACAGATCTCTTAGATGTTCCAGTTCCAATTCCTTTGGATATATACCTAGAAACAGAATTGCTGAGTCGTATGGTAATTCTATTTTTGGTTTTTTGAGGAACCTCCACATTATTTTCCAAAATGACTGTACTTGCTCCTTTTTGATTATGAACACATTGGCTCAATTCTACAAGATTGGGCTTAAAACTCACCTCCTTCAGGAAAAGTCTGACTTCTTCAGTAGTCACTTCCTCTTTTGTGCTCTTAGACGCCCTTTTAGTATGGCACTTCTAATGCCATGCAGTAATTATCTTTTTTTTTTTTTTTTTTTGCCTTCATATCCTCCTCCCTGGCAAAAGCCCAGTTTTAATCATCATGATGTATCTCTTGTACATAATGCAATGAGAAAACATTTTAAAAATAAATTTGAAAGCTACAACACAGAATAATAGGCCCTCTTGGTTACAAGGGATCCCAGCATTCTAGTTCAGCCATCTGTGACAGATTAGACTTTGACATAATCAGCTCCAGTGAAGGGAACTCTCTCCTGAGGAAGCCCATTCTATTTCTGGAGAACTCTTACAAGGTTCCTCCTTGTTCTGAACCTTGAATCCTTCTCTCTGCAGTTCTTGCCAATTAGTCCAAGTTCTATTTCTTGGAACCTCCTGAATGACTGTTGGACTTCAGAAATCAGCTCTCCTGTTCTTCAAACTAAACATCGAACATTCTTTCAAGGACTGCTCACAAGGCACAGGTTGAATTTCTAAGCTCCTGCACATGCTTCAGCTTGTCTCAGTCTCTCTGGATATGTGGCTCCAGAATTGTGTATGATACAGGTGTGGTCTGACTGGAATAGGACATCAACAAGGAAGACTCATGAGTAAGAAGACTCATGAGCAATATTGAAGGCACGGCTGATGTTGTGCAACGAGATACCAATTTCCATAGCCAAGCAGAGCAGCCCATGATGAAGAACAAAGGAGACAGGTGTTTGTGTTTTTATTTATTTTGAGAGTGGATGTTGCTCTGTCACCCAGACTGAAGCACAGTGGTGTAATCACGGCTCACTGCAGCGTCAACCTTGTAGGCTCAGGTGATCTTCCTCCCATCTCAGCCTTCCAAGTAGCTGGGACCACAGGTGTACACCACCACACCCAGCTATTTTTTTTCATTAATATTTTTTGTAGACACATGGGTTTTGCATGTTGTTCACACTGGTCTCGAACTCCTGGGCTCAAGCGATCCTCCCACTTTCTCCTTCCTAAGTGCTGGGAGGGATTACAGGTGTGAGCCACTGCACCTGGCCTGTTTGTGTTTATTCAGGGCTATGGATTGGCAAGGTAAGAATAGTGAAGGATCACAGAAAAGGAAACTCTCTGGGATTCCATTTCAACCATTTATATCACCTTCTTCACACTATCATCTTCAGAACAGTCCCCACATTCTTCAAAGACTTTGGCATCTAAAGTGAATTCGTTCAGACTTTCCTCTGTATGTTTTCAGAAGTTACTGATTTTTTAAAAATTTATCCCTTCTCCTTATTTGATGTGGCAAAGAGAAAGACACTTTTCACATTATTTTTCTAACAATATGTTGCTTAAAATTTGATAAACTAGTAATTCCTTTGAAATTACATGACAAAATAAAATAAACCTTATCTCATTAGATTTAAAAACATAAAATAGTGCCTGCTTCAGCAGCACATACGCAAAAATTGGAATGATACAGAGAATATTAGCATGACTCTGCATGAGTATGACACACAAATTTGTGAAAAATAAGAATGAAAACATGAAATGGAGTGTCCAACTCACCCATGATTGGTGTTGTTCTGTAAACATGGGAGAATCAGACTCCAGGGCCGGGTGCCATGAAAGAAGGAATGCGCTTCACGGATCTCTACTCTTCACTCCAAGATTATGGGGGGTGGGAGGTGGGGATCAGGGAGATGTGTGGAACTCTCCCTTCTTAGAGTGCCCATTTCAAAATTACAGCAGGAGCAATTTATTAGACACAAAGAAGAAATTTCTGACTATCAGAGTCTCCAAATATTGCAACACTTCAACAACGTGAAACATTAACATCCTGTGAAATAGCAAATTGACACATGACTCGGGAAGGAATGTCCCTCAAGAGGGCTGAGATTAATATTCGTGTCCTGGAGATAGGGTGACCAGATCAGAAAGGCTTTAGATTGAAATTAGAAGAGGAGACAAACACCTAGATAGACTTGTGAAACCAGTTTTTATGGCAGACAGGTGTGACTTCTACAGGAAGAGCCTTATTTTGTAAATGAGTGAAATGTATTATTTCACTGGTAATAACGTGGACGTGAGATATAATATAGTATAGTACAAACAATCTTAGGAGGATAAGGTTACTTGGTCTGATAGGAATTTAAGAGTGGAATATGGGAATTAAAATACATCTTTAGGTCAGGCAAGGTGGCTCATGCCTATAATCCCAGCACTTTGGGAGGCTGAGGCAGGCATGGTGGTGGGCACCTGTAGTCCCACCTACTCAGGAGGCTGAGGTGGGAGGATCACTTGAGCCCGGGAAGTTGAGGCTGCAGTAAGCCAAGATTGCACCACTGCACTCCAGTCTGGGTGACAGAGTGAGAACCTGTGGCAAAAAAAAAAAAGCTTACAAATACATCTTTAGGCCAGGAGAGGTGGCTCATGCCTATAATCTCAGTGCTTTGGGACGCCATGGTGGGAGGATATCATCAGGAGGCCAGGAGTTCAAGACTAGCCTGGGCAACGTAGCAAAACCCCATCTCCACACACACACACACACACACACACACACACACACAATATAGCAGGGCATAGTGGTGAGCTCCTGTAGTCCCAGCTACTTGAGAGGCTGAAGCAGGGCAGTTGCTTGAGCCCAGGAGTCTGAGGCTGCAGTGAGCTATGATCATACCACTGCACTTTAGCCTGGGCACCAAAGCAAGATGCTGTTTTATTTTATTTTATTTTTATAAAATAAAAGTATATTTTTTTATAATGACCAGTTAGAAGGGAAATTGCAATGCACCAAAGACCCACAGACCATGGCTATATATCAAGGGCCAGATAAGGCATTGGGCCCTAGGAATGTGATGATAATCGAGGCAACTATTCTTCCTGTCCTTGTGGAGGCTAATGGGGGTAAGAGAAGAGAGTATGGTCTCTTTAAGGGATTGAAAGAAGGTCCTGATGAGGTGGGAAATGGCTAAAGTTAGAGAGACAAGAAAGGACTCAGAGGCCATATAATGGACTTTAGACCTTATCTTAATGTCAAGGCGATGTCACTAAAGGATTTGAAGCAGGAACAGGACATGAACAAATTTTACGGGGGACAAGAATTGAGGCAGAGCCTAGAAGCTAAGACAGCAATCTATGCAAGAAAGAGTTGTGGCTTGAGGCCAGGCAGGTGGCTCTCGCCTGTAATCGCAGCACTCTGAGAGGGTGAGGCAGGCAGATTGCTTGAGTCCAGGAGTTCAAGACCAACCTGGACAACATGGTGAAGCCCCATCTCTACTAAAAATACAAAAAATTAGCCAGCCATGGTGGTGCTTGCTTGTAGTCCCAGCTACTCAGGAGACTGGGGTGGGAGGATCACCTGAGCCCAGGATGTTCAAGCTTCAGTGAGCCAAGATCACGCCACTGCTCTCCAGCCTGGGTAACAGAATGAAACCCTATCTCAAAAAATAAAAATACAAATAAAAAAGAATTGTAGCTTGGATTAAGGTAGGGATGGATTCAATTATAGTCAGGATTAAAATTAGCAAGATCCAGACCAACTGGAAATACAGGGTGAAAAAGAAGAAGGAATCAAAGATAACACCAACATACCTAGCTCTGGCTTGGGGAGTGCCATTCGCTGAGCTGGGAGCATGGGAGGAGGGCTCAGGCAGATGGGGAGGGGTTTGAGCTGAGCTCCATTTCAGCCATAATGAGTAGAAGGGGCCTGCAGCTCATTGGAGTGGAGATGCCTAGGAGGCAGGTGGAATTGCAGACTGAAGACATGGGAGAAGAGGTGGGTAGGTGTTCAAGATTTAGAAGTTGAGATTATCCAGGGAGAGGCCCAAGAATGAAATCATTCATCTAGACATAAATCTGTGAAAGGCCGGGTGTGGTGGCTCACACCTGTAATCCCAGCACTTTGGGAGGGCGAGGCAGGCCAATTGCATGAACCCAAGAGTTTGAGACCAGCCTGGGCAACATAGCAAGGCCCTGTCTCTACAAAAAATACAAAAAATTAGCCGGGTGTGATGTGTGTGCCTGTAGTCCCAGCTACTCAGGAGGGGGGACTACTTCATTTATATCATCTTCTTCACACTATCATCTTCAGAACAGTCCCCTCATTCTTCTGGGCGGGGGGATCACTTGAGTCCGAGAGGTGGAGACTGCAGCGAGCCAAGATTGTGCCACTGTGCTTCAGCCTGGGTGACAGAGTGAGACCCTGTCTCAAAAAGCAGACAAAACAAATAAAAAACCACACCAAATCTGTGAAAAGGTACAGAAGGAAACTGCAGAGTACACACATATTTTTACATCAATCCCTTCTGTACTCATTCCACAGCAACATTTTAAAAATAAATTTATAATCTGGAAGTTTTAAATAAATAAATCTCTAGTCTGGAGGTTTAATCTGTCAAATTAAAAACATAATAGTCTTATTATGGGGGATTATTTAGGAATGTGGCTAACATCAAGATATTAATGAAGAATGGAGATATCTACAGTTTTTTTGTTTTTAATTTTGATTATTTATTTAAAGGCAGGATACCACTATGTCGCCCAGGCTGGTCCCAAAATCCTGGGCTCAAGCAATCCTCTCACCTCTGCCTTACAAAGTGCTGAGATTACAGGCATGAGCCACCGCACCCGGCCTCTGTTAACATTTCAAGAAAAGGTAATGTCCCTGTAATCCTAGCACTTTGGGTGGCCGAGGCGGATGGATCGCCAGAGGTTGGGAGTTCAAGACCAGCCTGACCAACATGGTGAAACTCCATCTCTGCTAAATATACCAAAAAAAAAAAAAATTAGTTGGGTGTGGTGGCGGGTGCCTATAATCCCAGCTACTTGGGAGGCTGAGGCAGGAGAATCACTTGAACCTGGGAGGCAGAGGTTGCCGTGAGTGGAGATCATGCCATTGCACTCCAGCCTAGGCAACAAGAGAGAAACTCCATCTTGAAAAAAAAGAAAAGAAAAAAAGGTAATGTCAGTATTGTAAACGCTGGAGTCCTGGTTATTGACTTAGGAATTGTTGACCTTTAGAGTGTAATCCTCATCCCTGATTTTTTGTATTTTTTTCTCATCTATTCAGGTCAGAGAAAAACTTTTCTAGTTATTTCACACTCAGATGGATTTGCCAAGAGCCTGAGGTACAATGGTGGACCCATTATCTTTTAGAACTGCCAGCTGGTGACTGGGGTCATATGCCATAAAGACAAACAGTTGGCGTCTAAGTCAAGACATTCTTTTTACTTATCAAACTCTTAAGAATGCTTAGCATCATTTCCTAGGTTAAAGCTGTATCTTAGACATTAATGGGATGCAAAATTATTTGACTTGCATCTTTGCATAAAAGATCTTTGCCATGCTTCAGGGCATACCAGACACAATCACTCCATAATTATAGGATAGCTCTTGGGACTGGCTTCAATTAACCAAGCTGCTTCTCAGTTACTACTATATTACCCATATTTATAGCATTTGACATTTTCACAGTGCTCTTTAATCAGACTGTATGTAGGCTGACTTAATCTAAATCTCTCACATACTTGGGATACCAGATGTTCCTGTTTTCTGGACCTTCCAGATGGAGAAACAAGGCATGAGTCAGTTGTCCGATGATGGCACCTGGGAGTTACAGTCCCAAGTCACTTGGGCAGGTCGGGGTGGTTGAGCATGCATACTAAAGCAAAGTCCTGCTTGGCAAGGTTGGTTAGGTCAATGGGACACCAAGAAACTGTGCTAAACGTAAAAAGACACTGTTTTGAGTTCAAAGGTCCAAGGACTGGACGAGCCCGGCTAGTTCAATGGACTCAGGAGCCTAAAGTCCTTGCAACCACCAGGCTAACAAGGCAATGAGACGAAGCAAGGATGCCTCTTAGGGGCCTGCCAGACAGCCTCTCACAAGCACGGAAGTCAAGAAAAGTCTTGCGTTATTTCTAGAGAAATTCCAGGCATCTAGCTCGCACTGAGAAGTAAGTGAGCAACTTAATAAGCAAGAAAGTAATAGTAGCTTAAAACTATAGCCAAAGAGGCCGGGCGCGGTGGCTCAAGCCTGTAATCCCAGCACTTTGGGAGGCCGAGACGGGCGGATCACAAGGTCAGGAGATCGAGACCATCCTGGCTAACACGGTGAAACCCCGTCTCTACTAAAAAATACAAAAAACTAGCCGGGCGAGGTGGCGGGCGCCTGTAGTCCCAGCTACTCGGGAGGCTGAGGCAGGAGAATGGCGGGAACCCGGGAGGCGGAGCTTGCAGTGAGCTGAGATCCGGCCACTGCACTCCAGCCTGGGCGACAGAGCGAGACTCCGTCTCAAAAAAAAAAAAAAAAAAAAACTATAGCCAAAGAAGTTAGAGTCACGAGATGTTTGGCTCCCCATGTAAGCTAAAGATAACATCTTACCATATCTCTCTGAGTTGTTTCAGAAACTTAAACCTCCAACAAATGGAACCACTGGCACATACACCTCAGATAAAGGGGAACTGAGGAATGAACTCTGATAAGAGTTCTTTGTTCTAAATTTCTTCCTGAAGGGCCTGGAGGAGGTCATGCCCACAAGCCAGAGTTTACATTCTTTTCTGTGGATCCAAAATTTTTAGATAAACTTCTGCCTCCTGAATCAACTGCAAATCAGAAAATATTTGAATCTACCTATGACCCGTGCCCTCCCTAACCCAGACGTCCTGCATTTCTAGGTCAAACCAATATATAGTTGCCATATATTGATTTATGACTTTGCCTGTAACCTCTGCCTCCCTACCTTTAAAAACTCTTACCTGTAATCCATCAGGGACTTCAGGTCTTAAGCATGAGCTGCCTCATTCTCCTTGCTGGGTGCCCTGCAATAAATGCGCCATTTTCTCTGCCTGCAATCCCAATGCTAGTGTTTGGTTTTGCTGCCCCAGGTGAACAGACCCCAGTTTGGTTCAGTAACAGCAAGAGATGTGAGTGGGCTTCTGCTACTACCTTTTAAAGTGAACAAACTTTGGCTTCCCTGTTCTTTATCCCCCAAGTCTAACAGTTTTCTGGGCTCTGCTGGAAGTTCTATCTCTTGTGACTGGACAGTGGCGATCAGGACCCAGAATGGAAAGTTGTCTGAATCTGAAATAGTGAATATGGGATGCCATCACCTTATTCCTGCTCATCACCCATAAGGGTTGGGCATGGACCCTGATCACAAAGATTCTGACAAAGTTTTATATCTATTTATGAGTGGTTAATTTTACCATTCTGATTGATAGCAACCCCAAAGAAATACTAGTGCAAATCACAATAGCCAGCACTTTCAATTACATCCACATGATTGAAAAGATAGCTATGCATCTATGCTATCCCATAGATGCATAGCTATATATGTAGTTACATGACTTTTGTTGTCTTGCTATCCTGGAAATCTACAGCAGAATCCCTATGGAAATGATAACCCTCTGTCATTCTATATCTGATTCACTAAGAACACATCTGCCCCTTCTAGCCCTCCAAGATTTTTTTCTTTCATTATGAACCATAAATCCTGTCCCCAAGTTTGTAGAGCTGGAAATCATTTGAATTTGCAGGCTGAATTTGTTAGAAATGTTTTTTTCGCAGTAAATATGAAATGAGATGAATGTTAAATTGTGCCGTGTTTTTTTCTTCTTCTAATTTAATGGTGACTATTACGCTTAGGTCTTGCTTTCTTTCATTAGATGAGTCATTTTAAAGAAGAAAGATCTGTCCTGAGATTCTCTTCTAAAGTTCCATATTTGACCAAGCATAGCTGGCTGGTTTTGTAAATGTCATTACTAAGCAAAGTTATTTTTCAATGAGTCGCTTTCTGGTAACTCAGTTGGGTCCTCAGTGCTGCTCCACACATGGTCACACATTGTCACATATTCCAAGGCAATACTTCAAACCTCAGTGTTCCTTGTTAACCCATCCAATCTTTTCTGTCTTCACTTATTCTTAGTAAATAGCTGCCCACACAGTTCAGTGACCAGGCGAAAACTTCTTCAACTTCCCTACTTACAGGCTCACACTCTTTATGTCTTCACAACTGACCTCACAGGTGAAACGTTGTCTTTGGTCAAGACTGGTCCTCTATTTGTACTTTTGTTTCTCTACTGCCCTCCATCTCTTCTGGGCACATCAGGCATTCCCTCCTGAATTTTCCGTTTCTTCTCATTGTCTCCTTCCCTCTGCCTGCAAAACCACAAAGTCTCTTCTATCTTACCAAAGAAATACCCTTCCCTAAAAACAAAATACAGTCATGTTTCTCTTCCACCCCTTGCCACCAAGCTCCTCTAAAACATTCTACACCCATGTAGTGGGTCTAATAGTGTCCCAACAAAATTCATGTCCACCCAGCGATACAGAAGGAGACAGGGAAATACCGGGTAGAAGAGGGCAGTTCCCCAGCAAAGGCCCCACCCTCAAGCCTGAAGACTCATGGCCCTAAATGAGGACAGGCATTTCTGTTTTCGTGTCCAAAAAGTTGCCTTTTGGCTCACCATGCTCCCTATCCCCCAAATAAACTCCAAATCCCAAGCTCCAGATGAGACCGGCAAGTGAGGAGACGAGCAGGCAAGTAGACCAGCAGACCAGCGACAGCGGAATGACATGGCAGAGAAAGAGAGAAGAGGAGGGATGTCTGGACACCAAGGGGATTTCGGCCGGGGGCGGTTGGAGAAGAGTCCGGCCACTGGGTTGACTGACTCCAGAGGAAGATCACCTTCTCACTCCATTCCCCTTCTGGCTCCCCATCCATCTCTCTGAAAGCCACCTTCACCACTCAACAAAACCTTGCACGCATCCTTCAAGCCTGTGTGTGATCTGATTCTTTCAGGATATTCTCTGGGTAAGAGCTTGGGATACAGAAGGCTGTCACACTGGCCCCCTCCCTGCCCTTGCGATAAGGCATAGGGTCCACTGAGCTAATTAATACACAAACCTTTTGCAGATGGCAAAGCTAAAGGAGCACACTGTAACACATGCCCACCTGGGCTTTGGAAGTCACAGACACACCCACCCCTAGACGCTACTACGGGGCCAAGAGCCCAAAGCAGTCTCCCAGCCTCTGTATCTACCTGTCTGCATGCTCCCCCTAGGGGTTTGAGCTGCAGGGTGACCAAACAGGCAAGCCACACCCCTGTTTGGTCACCCCACACCCAAGTCAGGGAACTCTCCCATTTCACCAGGGCCTCAGAATGTGAGCTTATTTGGAAATAGAGTCTTTGCAGAATTAATTACTTAAGAATCATTAGATTTAAATAATCATAGATCTATGGTGGGCTCTAAATCCAATGACTGGTGTCTTTATAAAGAAAGGAGAGGGATATTTTGATACTGAGAGACACAGAGAAGGCCATGTTAAAACAGTGGCAGAGATTAGAGCAATGCAGTCACAAGCCAAGGAATGTCTGGAGCTCCCAGAAGCTGGAACAATCAAGGAAAGATCCTTCCTTAGAGTCATCTGAGAAAGTATGGCCTGATACCATTATTTCAGGCTGCCACAAGTGCAAGAGAATGAATCTCTGATGCTTTAAGCCACCCAGGTTGTAGCAATTTGTTATGGCAGCCCTAGGAAATTAATAAAATCATCCTTCCTCCTGCTTACCAGATGTTTGAGCAAGAATCATCACTGAAATTTTATTGAGCACCTAATGTATTCCTATTTCCAAGTTTATTTTCTGTTTTCTTTTCTTTTTATTTTATTTTAAATAGAGACAGAGTCTTACTCTGTCACCCAGGCTGGAGTACAATGGTGCAATCATAGCTCACTATAATCAAATTTCTGGACTCAAGTGATCTGCCCACCTCAGCCTCTCCAGTAGCTGCGACTGCAGGCACACATCATCATGCTTGGCTAATTTTTTTAATTTTTCTAGTGACATGGTCTCACTTTGTTGCCCAGGCTGGTCTTGGACTCCTGAGCTCAAGCGATCCTCCTGCCTCAGCCTCCCAAAGTCCTGGGACTGCAGGCATGAGCCACCATGCCCAGCCTATTCCAGCTTCTTTATACATATATCTCATTTGATCTTTAGTCTCTTAGAGGTAGGGGCCATCATTATCCAAATTTTTTTTTTTTTTTTGGAGACGGAGTCTGGCTCTGTTGCCCAAGCTGGAGTGCAGTGGCCGGATCTCGGCTCACTGCAAGCTCCACCTCCCGGGTTTACGCCATTCTCCTGCCTCAGCCTCCCGAGTAGCTAGGACTACAGGCACCCGCCACCTCGCTCGGCTAGTTTTTTTGTATTTTTTAGTAGAGACGGGGTTTCACCGTGTTAGCCAGGATGGTCTCCATCTCCTGACCTCATGATCCGCCCGTCTCGGCCTCCCAAAGTGCTGGGATTACAGGCTTGAGCCACCCCGCCTGGCCCATTATCCAAATTTATATAGATGAAGTAACTGAAGCTTTGAGTGCTTACAAGATCACACAGCTAAAGGGAAGAGTTAGGGTTCAGGCCCAAGTCTAGCAGGCTCCGTAGTCCAAACTGTCAATCATAATCACAACTGGCCACTACGTGATCCTCAAATTCTTGCAATTTGGATTTCACTCAAAATATGACAATGGTTCCTTAATAACTAACTGTAATGTTTTTCTGGTCCACTGTATAACATTTCATATATAGCTCTGTTGACCTAAAAAGAAGAGACTGAGGCACAAAATTTAATTTATTTATTTACACTTACAGACAAGGTCTTGCTCTGTTACCCAGGCTGGAGTGCAGCGGTGCGATAATGGCTCGCTGCAGCTTTGAACGCCTGGGCTCAAGGGATCCTTCCACCTTAGCCTCCCAGGTAGCTGAGACAAGTGTGGGCCAGTGCTTCCAGCACAAAATATAATTTAAAGAATTTACTTGCGCCAAAGTAAGGGTAGCTTCTGGGAAGACCAAGACTCAGTTAATCTTGGGTGTGAGCTCTGCTTGGCCTTTGTTACAAGCAGGTTTTGTTTTTGTTTTGGTTTTGGATGGGGTCTTACACTGTTGCCCAGGGTGGAGTGCAGTGGCGCGATCATGGCTCACTTCACCCTCAAACTCCTTGGCTCAAGTGACCCTCCCACCTCAGCCTTGTAAGTAGCTGGGACTACAGGTGTGCGTCACCACTTCTGGATAATTTTTTAATATTTTGTGGAGATGGGAGTCTTGCTATGTTTCCCACGCTGGTCTCGAACTCCTGGCCTTAAGGGATCCTCCTGCCTCTGCTTCCCAAAGCACTGGGGTTGCAAGCATGGCGTGAGTCACTGCACTGGGCCACAAGCAGATTTTTTTTTTAGATGGAGTCTCTCTCCGTCACCCAGGCGGGAGTCCAGTGGCATGATCTCGGCTCACTGCAACTTCTGCCTTCCAGGTTCAAGCAATCCTCCTGCCTCAGCCTCCCAAGTAGCTGGGATTACAGGTGTGCACCACCATGCCCGACTAATTTTTGTATTTTTAGTAGAGACGGAGTTTCACCGTGTTGGCCAGGCTAGTCTCAAACTCCTGGCCTCAAGCAAATGGCCCACCTTGGCCTCCCAAACACAAGCAGATTTTTAAAGACAAAAATGGGGTACAGTGACTACAGAGTGTGGGCTACAGTGTCCAGTGAGGCATTGTTACATTAATTTACAGCTACCTGTGGCAATGGCAAGCAGCTGTAAAAGACGAATACATAGCTCAAGAGGGTACAGTTGCTGTCTCATGTTAATGCCTCTCTGGGCCTGATGATTTAAAAGGACTCACATTCCTCAGATAAAAATTATTCTTCCCTTAATCCCTTCTTGTAACTCCTCCATCCACATGGAGAAGTATTCATTTTCTTACCCTGATTCTTCACAGATGTCTTTTTCACCATGGCATCTGCTTAGCTTTCTTCTACCTCTGCACTCTCTTCCCCAGAGACGTGGCCTACCTCCACAGCTTCAGTTATCACTTCTACCTCAAAAATGCTGCCCTCCTTTGGGGAACCAGCTTCAAACCAGCATTGCCGTCTTCTTCCTCCAGCCCTCCTCCCTGAGGTCCCGCAGCAACCTTACTCATGTGATCGCCCTTGCAAAGGTACCTCTCACTCTAGATTAGCTCTGATTATAGAACCATCTCTGCCCTGTAAGGCTCATGGCCACACTTGATACCTGCCCCCCCATCCATGCTATTATGACAGATATATATTTGGTTTTCATCAACAATTCCCAGCTCTCAGTCCCAGTAGCCCTTGTTATTTCCTAAGTGAGTAGTACAGTAAGAATATTTTTTGCTAAAGTATTTGGCCTTTTGGTTTTGGTTTCTAAAGTAGCTACTGAAGGATAAAAATGAAAGACAATCTTTTATTATTTACAAGTCCTTTCAAATACATCTGAGCTTATGTGAATGAGGCAATGTTTGGAAAGTTCCTGAAACCACTGGATGGGAGTTGGTTGCCAGAGGAAGCAGCCTTGTGCCCAAAGGGTTGGGACTTTCAGCCTCACCCACCAACCTCCAGGGAAGGGACAGGGCCAGCAGCTTCATCAATCATGCCTACATAATGAAGCTTCCAGAAAAACCCAAAAGGACAGGGTTTGGAGAATTTCCAGATGGTTGAACATGTGGAGGTTCCTGGAGGGTGGGCCTCCAGGGAAGGCCTAGAAGCTCTGTGCCCTTCCACACACCTGACCCTATATGTCACTTCATCCACATTCTTTGTAATATCCTTTAAAATGTGAAAGGAAAATAAATCTTGAAACCCAAAACTCACTAAGCTAAAGGGAAAAGTCGAGCTTGGAATGGTTTAGGGTAAACCTGCCTCCCATTCTATTCCAAAAAAAGATAGCTACTAATGTCAGAGGCATGTGAACCAGAGCAACTCCATCTTAAATAGGAACTAGGTAAAATGAGACTGAGACCTACTGGGCTGCATTCCCAGGTGGTTAAGGCATTCTAAAGTCACAGGATGAGATAGGAGGTCAGCACAAGATACAGGTCATAAAGACCTTGCTGATAAAACAGCTTGCAGTAAAGAAGCCAGCTAAAACCCACCAAAACCAAGATGGCCACAAGAGTGACCTTCAGCTTGGCCGGGCGCGGTGGCTCACGCCTGTAATCCCAGCACTTTGGGAGGCCGAGGCGGGCGGATCACGAGGTCAGGAGATCAAGACCATCCTGGCTAACACGGTGAAACCCCATCTCTACTAAAAATACAAAAAATTAGCCGGGCGAGGCGGCGGGCGCCTGTAGTCCCAGCTACTTGGGAGGCTGAGGCAGGAGAATGGCGTGAACCCGGGAGGCGGAGCTTGCAGTGAGCCGAGATCACGCCACTGCACTCCAGCCTGGGCGACTAAGCGAGACCCTGTCTCAAAAAAAAAAAAAAAAAAAAAAAAGAGTGACCTTCAGCTGTCCTCACTGCTACATTCCCACCGGTGCCATGACAGTTTACAAATGTCATGGCAACGTCAGGAAGTTACCCTATATGGTATAAAAAGGGGAGGCATGAATAATCCACCCCTTGTTTAGCATATAATCAAGAAATGCCCATAAAAAGGGGCAACCAGCAGCCCTTAGAGCTGCTCTGCCTATGGAGTAGCCATTCTTTTATTCCTTTACTTTCTTAATAAACTTGCTTTCACTTTACTATATGGACTCTCCCTGAATTCTTTTTTAGGCAGGATCCAAGAACCCTCCCTTGGGGTCTGGATCCCGACTCCTTTCCTGTAACACTAAGATAATTAAAAAAAAGTTACATACCTCCATCACAATTTGTGGGCAAAGGACAGACAGAGCTCAAAGTCACCTCTCTGCTCACTGAGATAAATGCATATCTGATTGCTTCCTTTGGAGAGGCTAATCAGAAACTCAAAAGAATACAACCATTTTTCTCTTATCTACCTATGACCTGGAAGCCCCCACTCCGCTTCGAGTTGTCCCGCCTTTCTGGATTGAACCAATGTACATCTTACATATATTCCTTGATATCTCGTGTCTCCCTAAAATGTGTAAAACCATGCTTGCCCCAACCAAGCTTGGGCACATGTCATCAGGACCTCCTGAGGCTGTGTCATGGGTGTGTTCTTAACTTTGGCAACACAAAGTACCTCCTAAACTGATTGAGACTTATCTCAGATACTTTTTGGTTTACAATAATAAACTGGTTATAGAGTTCATAAGCCACTCTAGCAAATTATTCAAAACCAAGGAGGGGGTCATGGAAATCCCAATTTATAGCCAGTCAGTCAGAAGCATGGGTAAAATAATCTGGGGCTTGTGACTAGCATTTGATATGGGGCCAGTCTTGTGGGACTGAGCCCTCACCCTGTGGGATCTGATGCTATCTTCAGGTAGACCACGTCAGAATTGAAGTAGAGGAGACGCCCAGGTGGTGTCTGCTGCAGCACTGCTTGCTTGCTTGGTGTGGGTGGGAGAGGCCCTGCAACATTTGTGACCCCCCTCCCCTGCCCTTGACATTTGGTCACAGAAGTCTTCTGTATGGAATGTTGTGGGATGAGAAAATAGAAAAAATACACTGGGTTTGTTATTTCCACACTCCACCCCCATGGAGTTAGTGTATGAATCTTGTTGTTGATTCATCTTTCTTAATCTCTTGCAAAACTCTCCTCTTCTCTCCATCCTGTTGTCAATGGTTGAATCAGCCTCTCTCATTTGATTTGTTGCAATGGCCTCCTATCTTCATTGTCCCCATCTCCAGTCCATGCTTCACACTACAGCTCCTGCCATATATCCAAAACACATGCTATTCCCTTGTTGAAAATCCCAAATGGGTCCTCATTGTCTAGAGAGCAGGTCCAGGTGCTGCCCCTGCATTTCCTTACCCGTCCATAATTTTGTCTCAATGTGGAATACCTATGTAAACCAAAGATAAAATTCTAAGCCCCGCAACCATGTGAATGGACCCCTCCTCTTAGCAAGGGCATTTCAAAGCTAACTTGAAAAACTAGTTCAGGTCATGATGGGCAGGGGCCGTCTGACATGCCTCATTATACCCTCCTCCCTTTTGGAATTACTGATAAAACAGACTCTTTACGTCTGACAAGTAACTTTTACAATGTATTCTCTCTGAAGCCTGCTGCCTGGAGGTTTCACCTGCATGATAAAACTGTGGATTCCACATCCCCTTATCTTAACCCAGACATTCCTAAGTTTTACACAATAGCAACTATTTCAACCAATTGCCCATCAGAAAAACTTTAAATCTACCTTTAACCTAGAAGCTCCTCCTTCATCCCACTGCCCCGCTTTGAGTTGTCCCACCTTTCTGGACTGAACTGATATACATCTGACATGTATTTGATTAATGTCCCATGTGTCCCTAAAATGTAAATGAAACTAAGCTGTACCCCAGCTACCTTGGGCACATGTTCTCAGGATCCTGAGGACTGTGTCATGGGCCATTGGGCACTCATATTTGGCTAGAATAAATCTCTTAAAATATTTTAGAGTTTGACTCTTTTCATGGACACCTAGTTTTACCTTATACCTCTTAGCCCCACCTTCAGTATTCCCTAGAGCAATTTGTCAACCTATTTGTCGCTATTGACATTCTACCACATCCACCTCCTGTTAAGACAAGTTTAGCCTAAAGCTGCCTCCTTACATACTTTAAGTTTGGCCTAAATGTTTTTCTGTACATTGTGAACTATAACAAGTGGAGGTGTAAACAGACCACAGTCTACACTTGTGCCAGTCACCTGGTTTTGGCCAGTCAAATGCAGCCAACTGTTCAAATAGTGTTCAAATAAGGCAATGTCACCATGTACCCAGCCCAGCTGTTTTTGTACCTCACTTTCTTTTTCTGAACATCACTTCCTTTTTCTCTCCATAAATCTTCCAGCATGTGGCTGCACGGGAGTCTCAGAGCCTACTCTGGCTTGGGAGGCTGCCTGATTCACAAATCGTTCATTGCTCAATTAAACTCCTTTAAATTTAATTAGGCTGAAGTTTTCTTTTATCGCTTTTTTGATGTTTTTTCCCTAATTGTTCCTCTTCATGAAATTGTAATGTAACAACACAGATATACTGTCTATATGTTTATGCTCTGTGACCCTTTGAAGGTCACAAACCCTGTAATAGCTAAAATAATTTTGTCCCACCAAAAAACAGTTTTCTGCCAGGCATAGCGGCTCATGCCTGTAATCCCAACATTTTGGGAGCCCAAGGGGAGAGGATCACTTGAGGCCAGGAGTTCCAGACCAGCCCAAGCAACATAGCGAGACCTCTACCTCTACAAGAAATTTTTTAAACTTAGTGGGGTGTAGTGGCACATGCCATAGTCCCAGCTACTTGGGAGGCTGAGGTGGGAAGATTGCCTGAATGCAGGGAAGTCCAGGGTGCAGTGAGCTGAGATTGCACCACTGCACTCCAGCCTGGGTGACAAAGTGAGATCCCGTCTCAGATAAAAAGAAGAACCAGTTTTATACCCTTGAAGACAATATTATTCCCTGCCCCCACACCTGCCATTGAGAATGCACATCCGAGACAGAATATGAACTTTGGAATCAGAACCAGACTCAAATTTCTGCTCTGAGATGTGTAAGCTGTGTGATATGTGATACGAAAAAGTTGTTCAGTGTTCTCTCTGATCTTCAACGTTCCCTGTGCTGGCATCTGAGATATTCAGTGAGACCGCATTACCGCCCAACTTTCCTTCTGCCCAATCCTGCTTTCCTTCTTTTCCTTTCCCATCAACAGATGTTGATGCCAAGGTCACTCCCTGATAAACTTCCTGCATGTTGACCTCCAGCTCAGAGAGTCTGCTTTCTGGGGCACAGCCTTTCACAGTGCCTGTTCATCACAGGGCGAACCCCAAAACTGCGGTTCAGCCTGGGAGCCCATGTGGGTTCTTGGCTTTGCATAGGAAAGAATTCAAGAGTGAGCTGATAGAGTAAAGTGAAAGCAAGTTTATTAAGAAAGCAAAGGAGGCTGGGCACAGTGGCTTGCGCCTGTAACCCCAGCACTTTGGGAGGTAAGATGGGCAGATCGCCTGAGGTCGGGAGTTCGAGACCAGCCTGACCAACATGGAGAAACTCCTTCTCTACTAAAAAAAAAAAAAAAAATTAGCTAGGCATGGTGGCACATGCCTGTAATCCCAGCTACTCGGAAGGCTGAGGCAGGAGAATCACTTGAAGCCAGGAAGCAGAGGTCACAGGTGAGCCAGATTGCGCCGCTGCACTCCAGCCTGAGCAACAAGAGCAAAACTCCATCTCAAAAAAAAAAAAAAAAAAAGAAAAAAAGAAAGAAAAGAAAGAAAGAAAGCAAAGGAATAAAAGAGTGGCTATCCCAAGGCAGAATGGCAGCATGGGCTGCTTGACGGAGCATACTTATGGTTATTTATTGATTATATGCTGTGTGAGGGGTGGATTGTTCATTCGGGAAAGAGGTGGGGAGTTCCCAGAACTGAGGGTTTCTTCCCCTTTTTGACTACATAGGGTAACTTCCAGACATTGCCATGGCATTTGTAAACTGTCATGAACTGGTGGGAGTGTCTTTTAGTATGCTAATGCGCTATAATTAGCATTTAATGAGCAGTGAGGACACCAGAGGTCACTTTCACTGCTATCCTGGTTTTGGAGGGTTTTGGCCTGCTTCTTCACTACATCCTGTTTTATCAGCCAGGTCTTTGTGACCTGAAGCTTGTGATACCGGTCCTACCGAACTCCTATCCCATCCTGTGACAAAGGATACTTAACCTCCTGGGAATGCAGCCCAGCAAGTCTCAGCCTCATTTTACGCAGTCCCTGTTCAAGATGGGGCTGCTCCCATTCAAACACCTCTGACATGTTTACTACTGCCTGGCACAGAGGTAGGGCTCCATAAATGTGAATTCTCTCCTTCCTGATTGTGACCAAGCTTCCTGGGTTGCCACTTACACTGCTTGTTGGTACACATTCTGGACACTTTCCTCTGCTCAAAAGTCACCTTCTTGAAACCTTTTCTGACTGACTACTTTCCCAGGGGTGGAGAGTAACTACTTCCTTGATGCCCCGTAGCATTCCCTATTTCCCTCAGTTAACATGTCACTGTACTGGCTCAGTGCAGACACGATTGTTGAGTGAACAGGAAGTTCTGCCTGTCTAGCAGGACAATTTTCTGTTGTCAGAAGCTGGGTCCACCTGCCTGGTGCTTATCCCAGGACAAACAATACATGTCATTTCTGGATTCCTGGCCCTGCCCCACTTTATTTACAATGTCCCAAAACACCTACTTATGTAAGCAGTTCAAGGTTCCAATTTTATTAGAAGCCATTCCACAGAAGGCTTTGAATGTTAGCAGTGCATACTTGGTTGGTGGCCAATTATTTCCAATGCTATTGGAAAACGGAACATGATAAAAAAAATAAGAACATACTGGGGTGCAGTGGCTCATGCCTATAATCTCCAAATTTTGCGAGGCCAAGGCAGAAGGATCTCTTGAGCCTGAGATTTTGAGACCAGTCTGGGCAACATGGTGAGACCTCCATCTCTACAAAACAATTTTTAAAAATTAGCTGTGTTTAGTGGTGCATACTATAGTTCCAGCTAGTGGGGAGACTGAGATGGGAGGATGACTTGCACCCAGAAGAGGTTGAGGCTGCAATGAGCCATGATTGTGCCACTCTACTGCCTGGGCAACAGAGCAAGACCTTGTCTCAAAAAAAAAAAAAAAAAAAAAGAATAAGAAGATAACATTAAACTTTGCTTTTAGTGACCTTCAAGGGAGCAACCTGCAAGGGTTATGGCAGTCATTTTCAAACTGGTCCACACAGTGGAATTACTCAGTTCCTCCACCACAGAATGACCAACTGTATTAGTCTGTTCTCACACTGCTGTAAAGAACTACCAGAGACTTGGAAATTTATAAAGAAAAGAGGCTTGATTGACTCACAGTTCCGCAGGCTATATAGAAGCCATGGCTAGAGTGGCCCCAGGAAACTTACAATCATGGCAGAAGGGCAAAGGGGAAGCAAGTACATCTTCACATGGTGGCAGGAGAGAGAGAGAAGTGGGAAGTGCTACACTCTTTTAAACAACTAGATATTGTGAAAATTCACTCACTATCATGAGAAAACTAAGGGGGAAATCGCCCTCATGATCCAATCACCTCCCACCAGGTCCCTCCCCCAACAATGGGAATCATTATGCAATTTGACATGAGATTTGGGTGGAGGCACAGAGGCAAACCATATCACCAGGGTTTTGGAAGTTTTAAAAAATACTCAAGATAGTTTTGATTTGCAAACAAGTTTGGGAACCACTGGGTTGTGGGATTACTGGATATTGACAAAATGGAGATAGTGAGTATAGACCACTCTTCTCAAAAGAGCTTGGCAGTGAAGAGATAAAGGTGCACAGAAAGTAGGAGGTAAGAGGATACCAGGAAGGCGAGGGTTTATTTGTTTACTATATGGGATAACTTGAGAATCCTTATCAGCTGAAGGGAAAAATCCAAAAAGCAGTGGAGACTGAAGCTTCTAGAATAATTTCTGGAGGCGATGGGTCAGTGGCACTAATGAAGAGATTTATTTTATTTTTTATTTTTGAGTCAGGGTCTCTCTCAGTCACCCAGGCTGGAGTTCAGTGGCACGCTCATGACTCAATGCAGCCTTGGACTCCTGGGCTCAAGCAATCCTCCCACCTTCACTTCCCAAAGTTCTGGGATTACGGGTGTGAGCCACTACCCCCAGCAACAAGCAGATGCTTTAAAAAGACACCTCTCCAAGGCACTGGGGGCATCCCTCCCAAACCGGATAGGATTATTACTTTTCTAAATACCCCAATGTCTCTCTGCTGCCTACAAAATGAAATAAAAACTCTTTAGCGTCACACAGAAGGCATTAACAAATAAAACGTATTTTTATTCTCCAACATGCCAAATGTAATTATGTTCATCATAGGAAAACTGGAAACCACAAAGGAATAAAAATAAGTAGATGGACATTACCCATAGTCTTACAGTTAATGATTGCTCCCAATATTTGGAGATACTTCCAATATTTCTCCTCACTGCACATCTTTTGTTGGTTATGGGACATAGCTGGGATCACACTATAAGCAAATTCAAGAAACCAGTGCAATTTCAGGCAGCATTAATAGAAACTGTATGGAATAAAGAACAGAATGGTACCCCTTTGCTCTGCTCTTGTCAGGTGCTGCTCTGTGGAGTGTGAAGTTTGAGTCTGAGTATCCTTTTAAGAGGAGGACCAATGAAGTGGATCACATGGAGGAAGGGAACAAGCAATATGAGGTCTCTGTTAATTTAGTTTCAACTTCTGATTTTCTTTTCATCTCCTGCCATCCTGCCATATCTGGCTCTAAACCCGTGCAAGCCATATAACTGTTGGTTCCCAGAGATTCAAACATTTATACTCATCTGTGTCCTCTGCACACTTCCCTTTGCTTTGAATTGCCCCTTCTTCCTTCAAAGTCCAGCTCTGAGAAGGCATCCATCAGAGGCCTCACAATGGAATAAATCATTCTGTGTTCTCAGAGCACTTTCAGTATTTCTTATATTATTGCTACCATACAAGTCACAGAATAAGCACGAGAGTTATTACTGTATGGGTGTCTCTCCCTGAGAACAACACCATGGCTGATTCAACTTCATGACTCTTTTATAAACCCTGCACAGTTCCTGGAAAATAGTCTATTTATTTATATTTATTACATTCTACCTTGTTATAGGAGTAAGTTAAGAAAGCTTACAAGGATACCTGAAATGTAAGCTCACATAAATTATATGTGGGTTTTTTTTTAAAGTAAAAAACAGAAAAGACAACAAAGTAAAAAAAAAAAAAAAAAAGCTGTGATTGCAAATGATTATAATCACACCAGTCTCAAGAGGGGCAGCCCTTGGCTCTGGGCTTTCTAGCAGCTAAAGTGAAAGGGTCAACTTTCGGGCCATACAGGTCACAATGTCCAGGGTCGGATGTGGGTAGGTAAGAGCAGGACAATTAATTACTCAATGCTTTTTGGCATCAAGATAAAATAGAAATTTCTCCTGAGGAATCCTAATGAAGAGGGCTTCATGTGGCATGATAAAAAAACATTTTTGTTTCAGTTTTCTATTGCTACATAAGAAACTGCTCCAAAGCTTGGTGGCAAAGATGACAATTTATTATGATTATTCATGGTTCTGAGGGTTGATAGGCTTAACTAGGTGGTTCTCACTTGAGATCTTTCATAAGGTTGTGGTCAGATGGCAGCTGAAGCTGATCATCACTTGAATGTCTGACACCTGGGCTGGAACAACTGGAGAATCTGGGAGGTTGATCAGACACTCTCAGTGCAGACCCTTCATTTGGATAACTTGAACTTCTTCACAGCATGCCAGCTGGTTTTCCCCAGAAGAAGCTTATCAAGAAAGTCAGACAGAAGCTGGGAAGCTTTGTAGGATATAGGCTTGAAAGTCTCACAGAACCACTTCAACTGTATTCTGTTAATGAAAGCAGTCATAGGTAAACCCAATCTCAAGCAAGTAGAGGAACAGAATACATCTCTCAATGGGGAAATTGCTTGTAAAGGGAGGGAAGGAATTAACAGAGGCCATCTTGGAGACAAGCTACCATAATTCTAAACATGTTCAAAATATATGTAATTCTTCACAGACTATTTTTTATACCATCTTTTCAGCATAGTCTGTGACACGGATTTATTCATAAATCTATGCTTTCATTCAACAAATAGGTATGAAGTATTTTCAGTGACAGGTAGTACACAGTAGTGGTTAAAAGCAAGGGTGAATCTAGACTTTTCCACTTATTAGTGGTGTGACCTTAGAAGTTACTTTATTTCACTGTGTCAGTGATATAATTTGACTGTGTCCCCACCCAAATTTCATCTTGAATTGTAGCTCCCATAATTTCCTGGTGTTGTGGGAGGGACCCAGTGGGAGATAACTGAATCATGGGGGCAGTTTGCCCCACACTGTTCTCATGGTAGTGAATAAGTCTCACGGCATCTGATGGTTTTATAAGGGGAAACCCCTTTGCTTGCCTCTCATTCTCTTGTCTGCTGCCATGTGAGACGTGCCTTTTGTCTTCCACCATGATTATGAGGCCTCCCCAGCTACATGGAACTGTGAGTCCATTAAAACTCTTTGTTTTGTAAATTGCGCAGTCTCAGGTATGTCTTTATTGGCAGTGTAAAAACGGACTAACACAGTTTCCTCATCTACAAATGGAAAGAAACAGTAGCGTATACATCAGAAAGATTGTTCTGAAGATAAACTGAGCTAACAACTGTAAAGTACATGTATTAATCTACGAGCACAGTAAGTTCTCAACAAGTGTTAGCTTCTATAATTAACATCAGCACCGTTATCACCATTGCATGACAGGTACCATGTTTTCTAGAGCACAAAGCAAATTCAGTCAGAAGGAATTTTCTGGAAACAGGCAAAAATGCTGTGGGCTGTTTCTCTCTGCTGCATACTCAGAACTGCCAATGGAGAAAGCAATACATTTGGTGAGCAATTTCTATGTGCCAAGTGCTGAATACTACACATACATATTTCCTTCAATCTTCACAAAGCCCTAAGAAACAAAGGCACAAACAGATTAGGTCATGGGCCCAAGTTTACCCAGCTGGTAACTGAAAGAGCTGGAATTTGAACCCAGGTTCTTAGTCATAACTTGGCCTGTCATAAAGGTAAAAGGTAGTCTTCACAAAACTTTTATGAGGGGCCAGAATTTAGTCACATGCTGCTGAAGGGCTTGTATTCATAACCCTGGACTTCTTATCAGTTTACAAGGTATTTTCTCTTAAAAGGTGTTGTCATCCTTTTTATAGATAGGGAAGCTAAAGTTCACAGAAGTGGTTTGCCCAAGGCGGCAGAACCAGGATTCAAATCCAGACCTACTCTAGTCTAAATCCTGAGCTCCTCCACTGAACCAAACTGCCTCTTATTCTATTAAACTTAGTAATAGAAAAGTAGTTTTTAAAAATGATGTGATCTGGATATTCCAGCTCTTTACAGATCTGCATGGCACAGAGTAGATGCTCAATAATATTTTGTTATATATTTGTTCTGTCCAGAGAAGGGGATTAGCAAAGTGGGCACAGGAGAAGCAGAAGTATGGGGATGGAGGCAGGTTGCAGTTTAAAGTGGCAACAGAGCATTCCGGATACGATTTACTACAAAGCCAAGGTCAGGAAGAACATTCTGGACTGTCAGGTCAAGGAGGGACTAATTAATAAGAATCTAGAAGGGGGTCAGTGGAAGGAAAGAAGAGTGGTGAAGTAGGATGCCGTGGTTAGGGGACTGCATCATCCTAGGAATGACACAGTGCCACGTGACAACAAGGACAAGGGAGTGGCAATGTTAGGGGTAGTTCAGTAGAGAATAAGTAAAAGGGTCAGGAGAGATGAGGCAATACAGAACTGTGAGATCAGGTTCTTTGTCTGGGCATCCTCACTATAAGTACTGCTGTCATCATTATAGAGAAGAAGGTAGAGAAGAGAAGAAGAGAGTCAGCCTGCTGCAAAAACCATCACAGAAGACAGAAGCACATCCTTGGGCTAAGCAAGTGCATTAGTCAGAGTTCTTCAGGGAAACTGAATCAATAGGAGAGACAGGGTGAGAGAGAGGAGGTTTATCATGGGAACAAATTCACACAATCATGGAGGCTGTGAAGTACCATGATCTGCTGTCTGCAAGATGACAGAACCAAGAAAGCCCATGGTGTAATTTAGTCCAAGGGCCTGAACTAGGGGAGCCAATGGTGTCACTCTCAGTCTCAGGCCAAAGGCCTAGGAACCGGACAATAGTAGATGCACCCCATCTACTATTGAGGGATTGTTGGTGGGAGAGAATCACTCTTTCTCTACCTTTTTGTTCTATCTGTGCCCTCAAGGGATTGGATGATGCCCTCCCACATTAATGAGGGTGAATCTCCTGCACTCAGTCTACTGATTCCAATGCTAGTCTCTTCCAGAAACACCCTACCAAATACAGCCAAAAATAATGTTTTACCAACTACATGGGCATCCCCTAGCTCAGTCAAGTTGACATATGATATTAACTGTCACAGCAGGTACCAACATTGAGAAAGTTTATATAACCAGATCATTTGGATTGTAAAAGAGAGAGGGATGTGAGAGGGAGAGAACGTTCTTGAGGGTGGGCATGGGCTGTCTTCTTCATCTTTGTATTTTCTTCAGAAATTACCATATTTCTGGCTCTTAGTAAGTCTTGGTAGAGCTTTGCTGAACTCAATTGTAATAACATTGTTTTGTTCTTTTATTAATATAAAATTACTTTATCTCTGAGATATTAATTTTAAAGTATTTTAAATAGGTCCAGCACGGTGGCTCATGCCTGTAATCCTAGCACTTTGGGAGGCTGAGGCAGGTGGATCACTGAAGGTCGGGAGTTCGAGACCAGCCTGTCTAACATGGTGAAACCCTGTCTCTACTAAAAATACAAAAATTAGCTGGATGTGGTGGCATATGTCTGTAATTCCAGCTACTTGGGAGGCTGAGGCATGAGAATCACTTGAACCTGGGAGGTAGCAGTTGCAGTGAGCTGAGCTCACGCCACTGCACTCCAGCCTGGGTGACAGAGTGAGTCTGCCTCAAAAACAAACAAACAAAAAACAAAACAAAAGAAAACAAACAGTTAACAAAATGTAAGAACAATTAAATTTTTAAAAGAAATATTTTTAAAAAAGAAAAAATAAAGTATCTTAGAATAGCTGGAAGAACATTTTCATTATTCGTGAGTACTTTCCTCCTTTTTTGTGTGTTTTGCATAAAAATGGCCTTTACTATTTTAATGTTAATTACAAAAATAGCACATGCTTAGAACTTACAGAATATATGCATTCACAAGACACAACCATCAAACCAAAACAAATCTCCCATAATCTCACTAGCCAGTGATATGGTTTGGATTTGTGTCTCTGCCAAATCTCCTGTTGGAAGAGTAATGTAATCCCCAGTGTTGGAGGTGGGGCCTGGTGGGAGGTGTTTGGGTCATTGGGGCGGATCCCTCACAGCTTGGTGCTGTCCTTGCCATAGCAAGTGAGTGCCTGCAAGATCTGGTTCTTTAAAAGTGTGGCACCTTTCCCCATCTTTCTTGCTCCTGCTCCTGCCACATGAAACAGCTTTCCCCTTCACCTTCCACCATGATTGGGAGCTTCCCAAGGCCTCCTCAGATGCAGACGATAGCACTACACTTCCTGTACAGCCTGCAGAACCATGAGCCAATTATACCACTCTCCTTATAAATCACCCAGTGTCAGGTATTTCTTTATAGCAATGCAAGAATGACCTAATAAAGCCAGTGATAGTGTTTTTCAGGGCTTGAACTTTTAAAGTATATTTACATATTGTTGTATGTACTTTGTGATCTGTTTTCACTCAACATATTGTGGATATTTTCCTATCATAGTAAATACGGTTCTTCAATTTCCACTTTAATGGCACATGTTACTCTGTTGTCTGAATATACTATTATTTACTTTAGTTTTTGGTGTTCTCAATTTTTCTTTTTTGGCTATGATAAAAAATGCTGTCATAAACATCCTAGTATTTAAAATCTATGTGAGAAATGAGTTATTTCCTTAACTTCCAATCTGAATTACTGGATTACCAGAAGGTATGTTGTTAAGCCTTTAGATATATATCGTCAAATTTCCTTCCAGAAAGTTACACCAATTAACACTCTTGCCAGAAAGTTGTATATGAGAGTGCCTGCACTCCAGCACCATGTCCAACAGAGTGCTAGTGGTCTTTATTCCTTTTCAAAAGAAGATCTTTTAGTTTGGGTCAATTGAAGTGGGTAAAAAATATACTTGTTCACATTTGCTTTTTTAAAACTAATGACTTTAAGCATTTTTTCATATGCTCATTGGCCATCTGTACTCCTTTTTATAAAATACTTGATCATTTATCCTGCCAATTTTTCTCCAGTGGGGTGTTTCACTTTAAAAAAAAAAAGAATTTGTAGCAAATATTTTTGCTCAGTTTGTCAAAATCCTGAAGATTAAAAAATATGTAAATTTTATTATGAAAATTTTCAAACATATACACAAGTAGAGAACAGTGTATCCACCCCCTATATACCCATCTACCCATGATTCAACGATTATTAACTCATGGACAATCAGTCTTGTTTCTTGTCTATCTTCTTTCCTCACCCTCTCCTCACATTATTTGATCTGATTGATTATTCTTTTAAAGACAGGGTCTTGCTCTGTCGCCAAGGCTGGAGTGCAGTGGTGTGACCTCTGCTCCCTGCAACCACTGCTTCCTGGACTCCAGCAATCCTCCCATCTCAGCCTCCCAAGTAGCCAGGACTACAGGCAAGCGCCACCATGCCTGGCTAACTTTAGTAATTTTGGTAGAGTCAAAGTTTTCCCATGTCGCCCAGGCTGGTCTGAAACTCCCGCGTTCAAGTGATCTGCCTGCCTCAGCTCCCCGAAGTGCTGGGATTATAGGCATGAGCCACAGCGCCAGGCAGATGATTTTTTTTTTAAGCAAATCCCCAACACCATGTCATCTCATCTGTAAATACTTTAGTATAGAGAAGACTGAAAGTTTATGTTATCAAAATTTTTTTTTTTTTTTTTTTAACAAGTCTCACTCTGTCACCCAGGCTGTAGTGCAATGGTGCAAACATGGCTCACTGCAGCCTCCTGGGCTCAAGCGATTTTTCTGCCTCAGCCTCCTGAGTAGCTTAGACCATAGGTGTGTACCACCATAGCCAGTTACTTCTTAAAATTTATTTTTGTAAAGATGGAGTCTCACTATATTTGAACTTCTGGTCTCAAGTCATCCTCCCACCTTGGCCTCCCAAAGTGCTAGGATTATAGGCATGAGCCACCACACTCAGCCTATGGATTTTTATCTAATTTTCTTTTTTGGTTGTCTCTTGGTTTCATTAAAAATAAATATTTGACTTTTTAATCCATCAGAACTGATTTTTTCCAAATATGTAGCTAATTGAATATGTTAATGTATCCTCACTGGTTTGAAATATCAACTTCATCATATGTGAAATACTTATACACTGCTAGGTCATGGTAGTTTCTCTCTCTGGTGTCATGCTGGTATTACTATTTTTTGGAACACACATTTCATATTTGTTACTAAAAATTTCCAGGAATAACACTATAATCATTCATGTATGTTGTGTTAATGTGCAACTATCCAAAATTCTTAAAAACCTCAAAATTGATACCATGATATTGTTCATCATCATCTTAAAATTAGATGTGCAAACTCAGCATATAAGAGGCTGTTCCTTCCCACTTTCCATTTAGAAAATTACTTATTAAGTACAAATTTACTTATTACTTAAATCCAGTCTATTACATCTTTGCATATTTTTAAGTGTTTGGATATCACCGGAAATTTAATTCCAATCAAGTGACAAATGTGTTTTATGTTCCCATTATGTACTAGGATATGATGTTTGGTGCCGATTACACAGGGAAAAACAGGTGGACACCGATCCTATGAAGTACTTTACCGACTCGAAATTCTGTCATCAAGTTCAGGGACTCTGGACCCCTTGTTAAGAATCTATGAATAGGAGATTGGATAAGACTAGTCAGAAATGCAGGTTTGAGGGCATTATCATCCATGGAATGACCATGGTTATAGGAACTATGGAAACGCATTTCTGTGGGTGGTTGGTGTTTTCTTTCTTTCAATCTTTATCTCTGCAGTGCTTTCTCAGCGGTTTGTGGATCTCAGAGCTCTCCCTGGCTGGGTTCCAGTCACCTCATTTACAACACTTTGGATAAGGGCCTTCAGACTGAAAAAGATTCTGGGAAAAGATATTTTGCCTCCAAAAGTGTTTAGTTGAATGGCAGGCCTCTTACCCTAATTAATGCCATCACAGAACTTCCAGTCTCAAAGTATCATTTGTCTTGTTTTAAAAATTATAAGCTTTTCATGTTTTCACATTTCAGATTTGTTACTTTACTGGTTATCTCCTCAAAAAATTTTCCCATCTTTAGTCAGTCATACTTAAATACGGAGGAGCAAGCAGGATTTAGGCATACTGTTTCACTACTGATCAAGAAAGTACTCATTGTCCTTATTGAGAAAGCAGTTAAGAACAATGTAAGATCTCTGCTTCTGATTCCTGAATCAGTTAATGCTGCATTAGGTTACAGGTAACAAATAAACCAACTACAATGACATAAAAAGACCTAGCTTTTTCACATAAGAAGCCTCGACAATTTAGGTGAGATCTGGGCAGCTATTAAACTATGAAGGAAATAGATTATCTTTCTGCACCACCATCTTCAGCTGTGAAATTTACCCTCATGCTTGCAAGATGGCTGCTGTTGCTCAAAAAACAGTGTCTGCAACCCAGGCAGGAACAACATCAACAACAAAAAATGTGAAGGGAAACATTACAGCTGAACCTGGCTCTGTTAAAAGTCTCTCCAGAAGATCCCCCAATATTCTCCAGTTAGGGCCTATTGAACAGAATCCTTTCATGTGGCCATCCTGAAGGCAGGGGAGGTTGAGTGACTGTGTCTTAACTGGTTACAGTGTTACCAGAACAAAATTTGAGCTCTACTCGTAACAAATATGGAGAAAATGTCACAATTCCTTAGCCAGAGGACACAGTGTGATGCTGGCATTGGCTCTGGACCACTTTGTATCTTCTTCAAAGCCCATAACTCCAATAACACTGCCCAAACCAGAAGGAACAGGCTTGGTCTTTTGGATGTACACACTAAATAATTCATTCATTCTTTGACATTTATTTTATTATTATTTTTGACATAAGGTCTTGATCTATCACCAAGGCTGAAGTACAGTGGCATGATGACACCTCTCTATAGCCTTGACCTCGTGGGCTCAAGTGATCCTCCCATCTCAGCCTCTGGAGTAGTTAAGACTACAGGAGTGCACCACCACGCCTGGCTAATTTCTTCTTGTATTTTTTATAGAGACGGGGTTTTGCCATGTTGCCCAGGCTGGTCTCAAACTCCTGAACTCGAGCCATCTGCTTGCCTCGGCCTCTCGAAGTGCTGGGATTACAGGTGGGAGCCCCTGCACCTGGCCTCTCATTCTTTAATTTAGCAATTTAATTAACATTTACTGAGCATCTTCTCTATGCCAGTCATGGGGGAAACAATGATGAACAAAATAGACATGATCCCTGATTTCACTGAGTACCCAGTCCCAAATTTAAAAAAAAAAAAAATGTAAAATGGGGCAACATTACCTCAGATTCCATCAAGACAACCAGATTCTGTTTTTACACATGAGTATCCTCCTCTTATGGTCAAAAGTTTGTTCTACTTTTACAAATGAAAGTGGTCTTGAGCAACTCCATATCCAGCTGACTAGTGTGGAAGCCAAAATTCAGTGTGTAAAGGGCCAATATTAAGTAATAGAGATCAAGGTGATTAGTTGTGTGGAATATTGTTTAGTTCATCAATACTGGCTGGCTTGGCAGGATATAGAGTTACTCTAAGAGGCAGGTCATACAATGCACTTGTTGAGGGCAGGAGGAGCTGTGCATTAGCCACCTTTACATTCCCAAGTCAGCTCCGTGACTGACTCATGGTAAATACCTAGCAGAGTAAATATGTTTGCTGACCTGAACTCAAAGGTACACCTTTCTCTACTAAGATGATCAGAATGACATAGAAATTTAAGGCAGAGGTCCCCAAAACCTGGGCCACGGACCTGTACTGGTCGGTGGCCTGTTAGGAACTGGGCCACACAGCAGGATGCCGGTAGCTGGTGGGTGAACATTACTGCTGAGTTCCGCCCCCTGTCAAATCAGTGGCAGCATTCCCTTCTCATAGGAGTGCAAACCCTATTGTGAACAGTGCATACAAGGGATCTAGACTGCACACTCCTTAGGAGAATCTAAATAGGATTTTCACAGAAAAAAAATTGTCTTCCATGAAACCAGTCCCTGGTGCCAAAATGGTTGGGGACCGCTGCTTTAAGGTCAAAGTGGACAGCTGGTAATCCCCAATCTTCACATTTTATAGGGCAAATGCATTCTTTCTGTGCTGTATGTTAAAGTTTCCCAACCAATATGACAAGGCACACTAACGCATTTGTTGTTAGAGATGTCAGATGTTAGAGATGTGCTGAGATATTCAACCTCTTATCCCCTGGGTAGCACATCTCATGTCAGTGGGCTACACAAACTCTACCACTGGCTATATGTGGCATGAGATAAGAAAGGCTGGGTAGCTCCACTCAATGGCATATAATTTTAGGGTCTCAACTGAATGTTCACACAAACCTGAACCAACAAGTTTTCCTGGGGAATAAGTGCTCTTTCAGCCCACCTCTTGTAGCCTTGTAATAGAATGAAAACAAAAGCCAGGCTTTTATTTATTTGCTTATGTATTTATATTATACTGAATCACACTCCACAAATCCTTTGTGGAATGAGAGCAGGTATAAATAAACAAGTATCTAGCTTTTAAATTTTTCTAACAATGCTAACCTGCTGCCAGGCCATCTGAAATATAAAGACTGTCTTTTCCATCAACAGCACAGAAGACAAGTACTTGAGACTCTCATCAACCCCCCTTTCATGAACTAAGGGGCTATTCAATTCTTATCAAAGGACAGGTGAGAGGAGTGGTATCTGAGAAAGACTGATTGAGGGGAGCTGTTAGATACCCTTTCATCTCAGTTCCCAAAGTTCTATTCTTGCTCTGAATTAGATTAGGGACTAATGCACTCGACTATAACCTTAGCTCCCCATAGAAATATCACCACTGAACCAGGACGCAAGACTGTCTTCTTAGCTTTTATGAGGACTTGATTTTTTTAAAGGCACATAAAAACTGTTTTGAATCTTCTGCTGATGTCCTAATTAGATTTTAAGGTATTTGAGAGCAGGGACTATTTTGCTCACCTTGGTAGCTGTAGCACCTAACACAGTGGATGCTGTGAGCACAGAAAACATTACATACATAAATGCTGAATACAATAAAGTGACCAAAGTATACCAATGCGCAGCAAGTTAGAAAGTCTTTTTAATTTTTATTTATTTTTGAGACACAGTCTCACTCTGTCACCCAGGCTGGAGTGCAGTGGTACGATCTCAGCTCACTGCAACCTCTGCCTCCTGGCTGCAAGCGATTCTCGTGCCTCAGCCTCCTGAATAGCTGGGATTATAGGTGTGCGCCACCATGTCTGGCTAATTTTTGTATTTTTAGTAGAGATGGGGTTTCACCATGTTGGCCAGGTTGGTCTTGAACTTCTGACCTCAAGTGATCCACCCGCCTCAGCATCCCAAAGTGGTGGGATTACAGGTGTAAGCCACTGTGCCCAGCTGTATAAAGTTTTTTTCTTTTTTCAAACCTGCAAAGCTAAAATTTGGCTTCATGTGAATAGTTTCACCAACTGTGAAAACCTTCAAAACAGACTTCAAATATGCAATCTGAACAGGCTTTGTTACCGGGTTTTTAAAAATCAAGTTTGAATAGTTCAAAAACAACTAAAATTGTTTTAGTGAAGAAACGGTCTTTTAAAACCCAGGTCCTGGCTGGGCAAGGTGCTGTGCTGGTAGTCCTAGCTACTTGGGAGGCAGGCCGGAGGGTCATTTGAGCCCAGGAGTTGGGAGTCCAGCCTGGACAGTAGAGTAAGACCCTGTCTCTTAAAAAAGAAAAAATTAAAAGCGAGGTCCTGAAGGTTAATGAAATCAGTATGGACAATTCATTTAGATGAGGGTGCTCAAAATACTCGTCCTGTAGAAAGCCACAACAAAAGGTAAAATTCTCAGCATGTCTGTGAGTTAAAACAACAGATCCAGCATAGGGATTGTGCCAACCTCCCAGTCTCCAGCTGCCCTGCTGGCAGTCCAGGAAGGGTATCTCCTGTCAGTTCCTGAAAGGGAATTCTTCAGCTGCCAAATCAGGCAGGAAAAAGGAAGTATAGAAGGCTCTGTGGAAATTGGCACCAGAGCACAGTTTCAAGGCACTGAGAGTTATATTCGAAAAATCATGTAAAGGTGGCTGCCAAGATTACAGTGGATTTAAAGCAATATAAGAATCGTTCATGACTAAGGCCACTTAAAAATCCTGGACCCAAAACAACTCTAGAGACACAAACACTGTAAAGGATACCTAGTATATACTTACTACCGGAAAATCTGCCACACGTGGGACTAGAAATGACAACCTCAACATGGTTTGTTGCTAAATACAGTACCCTCCTGTTCTAACAGCTGACTTGTATAGGTACAGAAATGTACTAAGGGTAAAACCATGCTCTTAGAAAGGAAACGCTGTTGCTACCAACACAGAAACAGCCTCTCCTAATAGGAAACACACTGATGACTGCCCTATCCCACAACTCCGGTACCCCTTACGGTGCCGAGAACTTTTGGTACTGAGCCGTTCAGAAAGCAGCACACACGAGAAAGCCAAATATTTCGGGTACATTCCAACTCTTGTCCACCCCTTAGTTTCGTTTTCAGTAGATTCCCAAGAACCTTCATCCAAGGAAGAAACCTGGATTTGGGGGAGGGAATCCCAGGGGGAGGGGAGGGGAGCGGTCCACCCCGGGACACATGCACCCCCTCCAGGGTCCCCTCTGCGGATCCGCCCAGCTGTCCGGGGACAGAGCCCCCAGCCCCGGCGCCCAGCTCCTCTGGGCCCCGGAGCCG
>NW_012102632.1:1813458-1822147 GCF_000951045.1 Mandrillus leucophaeus | reverse complement strand
CGAGCTGGACGCAGTCGAGGTCTTCTTCTCGCGCACGGCCCGGGACAACCGGCTCGGCTGCATGTTCGTGCGCTGCGCGCCCTCCAGCCGCTACACGCTGCTCTTCTCGCACGGCAACGCCGTGGACCTGGGCCAGATGTGCAGTTTCTACATCGGCCTCGGCTCACGCATCAACTGCAACATCTTCTCCTACGACTACTCGGGCTACGGCGTCAGCTCGGGCAAGCCCTCGGAGAAGAACCTCTACGCCGACATCGACGCCGCGTGGCAGGCGCTGCGCACCCGGTGAGTCCGCCGGGTTCTCCAGTCCTGGCTTCCAGCTCTGGGGAGGCGGGGTGGAGGTCTCTTGGGGTCCCTGGGGCGGCCTGCCGGGACAGGGTCCCCTCCTCCGGGACTGTGGGCCAGCAGAGAGCCCCCTGGCCGCCGTAAATTCGCTTTTCTTGTCTCTCCCTGGCCTGCTCCCACCTTCTCCAAAAGCCGCGCCAGCGTTCAGGCTCCCGGAGAGCTCGCACTCAGAGGATTTTTGCCGGCTTTGGCTCGCCTGGGTGCCGCCGGCCTACCGGCTGGGTCTTTTGTGGCTCCGGTCACCGCTAGTGGCAGCGTGTGGGTGCTTAAGTACCAGGCAGAAAGAAACAACTTGGTTTGTGTTTCGTTTGCACGAGCTGAAGTGACCTTGGGCAAGGCACATGGGTTTCTAGACCTCACTTTCCTTCCCTGTAAAGTCAGTGGGTGAGACAGGATGGCTTCTGAAAGACTTTCTGGTTGTAAAGTGCCGGCAGGACAATGTCTGGGCAGCCTTGGAGGCAGCTGGAGGGTCGGGTGGAGAGGGGAGTTTGCCTCCTGATGGGGCAGAGTAGTGGCACTGTGGGGCAGGAAGTTAGCTGGTAGCTATGGGCCTGGCACCTTCCACACGGCCTCCATAACAGCCCAGGATAAGTTCGAATCTTACAGGGGCTGGGAAATCTCTGACCTTGAATTAGCGTTCACAGGACTGAAAAGTGTTTAGGGTGGGCCATCTGTGAGCCAGGCACAGACTGGGGGCATGGTTTAGGGGTTAGACCTGGTTGTTTTATAAGAAGCAAACCAAAAACCTGACTTTTATTCACAATTAGACAAAAGTCTGATACGTGGGCAGGTCAGGTTACTTGTTTGTGCTCCAGTTTGGGTATCTGTGACCTTTCCGACCTGCCTTATAGCAGTGATGGTGAAAATAGCCTGAGGCCATGTCTGTGATGAGATTTGATTTCTTCAGATGAAAGAGTCCCCAGAAGAAGTACACCAGGCATTATTGTCGCCATGGACCCTTGTATAGTTTTTATCTAAAACCCGTTTGCTTGGCTTATGCACATCACCAACGTTAATGATCTTTTTTTTTCGTTCGTACTCAAGCATATGTTCCTCAGTGACTCCTTGCCTGTCTGGGAAAATGGCTTGTCCAACAGGGAAGTACTTAGTATTTGCTGTATGTTGCATGTTTATGCCCTCCTGAAGTCCTGAAGGGGATGCCCTCATTGGGATTATAGCTTTTCGAAAGTGGCTTAGGTAGATGAGAATGTATCATATGCAGATGCATTGGGTCAGACTCTGTAAGTAGTTAAAAGCCACCTGTTCCAGTAAAGGGTTTCAAAAGTATGTGTCACACACAGTCGATAGCTTGCTAGAATTTGCTGTTGGCAAAGGTATTAAAAATAAGTTTGGCATTAGATCTTTAAAATTTGAAACATGAAAATGCTACCTTGAGTAGATTTTTAAAGAATTTCCATAGAACATTGCTCCTGTGTGTGCATGTTTGCATTACAGTGACAGCCTTTCACATGACTGGCACTTTGCCCCAAATATACAGGTGTGTCTGTGTTACAGCAGACGTGGAGCGTAGTTATTTCCTGGAGACTTTTTTTTTAGTCATATTTAGTTGAATTAAGGGGCGTCGTTTTGAATAATGTTGAATTATCTGATGGCGTATCAGTTGAATTAAGGGGAATTGTTTTGGATAATTTTGAATTATCTAATGGGATGTCTAAAGAGTACCCATGATTTATTTAATGTTATACCACAACTCATATCTAAGTTAATTTATTCACCTGTAAAATAGGTTAGAATTTAAAGGCTGCATGCGAAGCTTAGAATTTGAAGGAACCTTACAAATCCTCATGTCTTGTGCTTTTCAAACTGTTTTGACTGTAACCTCACAGTAAGAAATACATTTTACATTTTCATCAAGCACACATACACGTCTGTATCTACATACCTGAAGCTAATGCTTCACAAAACAGTAATTTTTCTATGGGCAACACACGTAGCAGAATATGTTGTTTTATTTCACTGTTTTGTTTTTTTTTTTTTTGAGACGGAGTCTCGCTCAGTTGCCCAGGCTGGAGGGCAGTGGCGCCATCTTGGCTCACTGCAAGCTCCCCCTCCTGGGTTCACGCCATTCTCCTGCCTCAGCCTCCCGAGTAGCTGGGACTACAGGCGCCCGCCACCACACCTGGCTAATTTTTTGTGTTTTTAGCAGAGACGGGGTTTCACCGTGTTAGCCAGGATGGTCTCGATCTCCTGACTTCGTGATCCTCCTGCCTCGGCCTCCCAAAGTGCTGGGATTACAGCTGTGAGCCACCATGCCCGGCCTATTTAACTTTTATAAAAAAAAGAAAAAAGAATGATGGTTGTGAATTGCTAAATTTATTTCCCAACTCATGTATGGACACTGCTCACGTTCACCCAGCTCATCTGACAGGAGGATAGTCTGGCGGCAAATCAGCAGTAGGTCTCTTGACTACCAGTTTAGTGCTCTTGCCACGGCACCATTGCTACGGTTGTCATATTTATCAGATTCTTCAAGAGGTGCATTTGTGTGTCTTGGTTATTCTGCTGACTTAGGAGTTACCTAATTCTGAAGCCAGTCAGCCCCTCAACCACTTTCCTGTTGCTGTTCAGTATGATTCTTCTGCTCTTACTTGCCTGGAACATACCCTATTCTCTGTTCTTTTACAGGTTAATTCAGGTCAGTGCATGGCAGGAATGCCTTCCATCCCACGTACCCATTCTTTTGTTACTGGGTGAGACTCTGTTTTCCACCGGCCATCCCCCATGTCCTCTTTGGGAATCTTTATCTTTCCTGCCCTCCTAGTTAACCACACTCCCCAGGACACTGATTGGAGAACTTGCCTTGTTCTGAGTCATCTCCGTCTCTGTAGTTAGATTATTCCACCAGGAGGACTGTAAGGTGCAGTGCCTTGCAGGCCCCAAAGCCCCACACTCAGGACTTTGCTCCACTCTTCTGCTCACACCTAGCCTTTTGTATCTGCTCTTCTCCTGTGCTAGGAACAATGGATCCTGACTGGATCTTAATTGGATTAGGACACTCTTTGTGTTCCCTGTGCACCTGGTACTTGGCCCCTTTGCTTGAGTTATCACAGTGTTGCTATATCTGTTATTTAACTGTATCTCCATTAAACTGAAAGATCTCTGAGGGCAGGGGCACTATGTCTTCTCTGTTCCTGACAGTTGGCACAGTGTCTTAAAATAATAGGCACTCATTGGTATTTGTTGAGTGAATTGCACATAATGGGTGCCCCATAAATAAGTGGGGTAAATTTAATTTTTCCTAAGTTAGACTCTTACAGGTACTTGGATCTTATTTTATCTTCAGGGTTTAATATCCACTGGTACAACCATAGACAAAAAAAAGGGCCAGATGTATTGGCTTGAGGCCTGATCCACTTTGTGTTCGTTGTATTGGTGTTCTTGTGACACTGAAAGGTCTGTATTGAAGAGAAAAACAATACTAACCCATCCTTTGTATGTCTCTACATCTTTTATCCCACTACCTATCTGTGCCAGCTCCTACGCATGCCAGAGTGAGCTGTCCAGCCCTCGAAACAGATGTAAATACTACCAGTATGCAGACCCCTTATGCGTGGATAAAGACAGTGAATCCCCGCAGATGATGAGTATTAAGGTGGGCATGTAATCCAGAGTAAGGGTTTCAGGAGGAAGTAGATTTGGTAAGAAAGGTGGTTGTTGCTGTTTGGCCAATAGATGATTATTTTAAACATTTGAAAAGTTACTGAAAAGAGTGTAGCGGAGAGGCAGGGTTTGAAGGAGCCAGGAAGAGTGGCATGAACAATAAGGAGAGCTCATTGAGCATGACGGAGAGCCCCAAGATCAAGACTTGTTTTATGTTTGCATTACTGGTAAGTAATATAAGTATGTTGTGAATACAAGCAATTGAGGGAATGAATTGAAATTACTTAGACATATCTGTGGAAAGGACACTGAAAATCAGGGTCACCTTATTGGAGCATATTGTCACTTGAGTTGGGGAAGTGAAGTGATTAATCTGCAGGAAAGGCTGCCTGTTGGTTAAGGTGGGAGTAGGCAGATTCAGCCTCCTCAACACACATCTTTCCAGGGGATTCTCTTAGGGCTGAGCAGTTTTAGATTGTGTGTGCACAAGTGGCAGCATGACTCAAGAGACAGTGAATCAGACTGATTTGAAACTATAAACCCAAACAAGCAAATAGCCCAAAGAATGAGGTGTAAAGGAGGCAGAGTATTTTAGCTGAAATATTTTAATGGAGAAACAGGAGAGTGAGACCTTTGTAACTCAGTTTGTTATCAGTGTTTGCTGATGCCATCCACAGAAGTCATCTTTGATCCTTCTTTTTGATGCTGGTGACAAAAGCTGTGGAGGAGAAAGGCATTTGGTAATGTAGGCAGAGAAACGTTGATACAGTCAGAGAAAGCAGATGCAGAGAGAAGAAAATAAGACTTTTCAGTGCCTTTAGTACAAAAGGCAAATTACAAAAGACTTAATATTTCATTTATTCCTTAATTTGACCAGTAAACCATTAAACATAGGCTGGGTGTGGTGGCTCGTGCCTGAAAACCCAGCAGTTTGGGAAGCCCAGGCAGGAGGATCACTTGAGCCCAGGAGTTCAAGACCAGCCTGGGCAACATAGTTAGGACCCCCATCTCTACAAAAAGTTTGTAAAAGTAGCCAGGTGTGGTGGTGTGTGCCTGTAGTTCCAGCTACTCAGGAGGCTGAGGTGGGAGGATTGTCTGAGCCCCAGAGTTTGAGGCTGCAGTGAACCGTGATTGCGCCACTGCTCTCTAGCCTGGACAACAGAGCGAGACCTGGTCTCAAAAAACAAAACAAACAAAAAACCCCAAACTGTTAAACACACATTTATTTATGCTCTGCTTGTGCCAGACCCTGTACTACATACTCTTGAAGTATCGTTAATTGCAAGCTGTTTCTTTTTGTTGTAAAAGGATGGAATAGATTTCAGAGGCATTTTGAATACGTAACTATGATTTGCTGTTTTATAACTTTTGTGTCAGTGATTCACAGGATCCATAATTGGAAAATCCATGTCACAGCAAAACTGTAGTGGCATCCTCTGAGGTCGTGGAACCCTTGAAAAACACCTTCTGTTGATTGTGAATGGTGTTCATGGCCAGCAGTCTCAGGGTGGAATTCTCCTTGAGTAGCATGTTACTTTCCTGGACATGTTGAAGTTAATAACCTAACTTCTTTGTTCTCAGTGTTTTCAGAGGGAATACTATGATGCCATTAAGGGAAGAAAGCTTAGAATTTCTGCTTGAGTTTGACTGATTAGGGAACAGAAAAACAGAAATGTGTCAGGTGTGGTGGCTCACACCTATAATCCCAGCACTTTGGGAGGCTGAGGTGGGCGGATCACTTGAGGTCAGGAGTTTGAGACCAGCCTGGCCAACATGGTGAAACCCCATCTCTACTAAAAAATACAAAAATTAGCTGGGTGTGGTGGCAGGTGCCTATAATCCCAGCTACTCAAGAGACTGTGGCATGAGAATGGCTTGAACCCGGGAGGCAGAGGTTGCAGTGAGCCGAGATTACGCCACTGCACTCCAGCCTGGGTGACAGAGCAAGACTCCATCTCAAAAAAAAAAGAGAAAAAAGAAAAACAGAAATGTTATGAATACTGTTTGACATAAGGGGAAAGCACAGTGATCTTTCTAGAAAGGAAATAGAATGTTGGCTTGCAATTCAAGGCAGCCAGTATGTGAACAGGAAGAATGTAACTCTTAAGAACAGACCTGTTGAAATTGAAGTAGGCACAGTCCATTTTGGGAATCCACTCAGAGCCCTTCTCTTTGGTCCACCTTCAGCCTGTTTCCAAGTGCTCTTTTGCCATACCTGGCTCTTCCGGCTTGCTTCGCTGTGTGGTTCTGCAGGTTTTCTCTCTTTATCAGTACCAGAATCTGAGCTCTCACGCTCTTCTCACCACAATTTACTTACCCATGGTTCTGTTTTGAGGGGCCTTGCTTTTCTCCAGTAATCCAGTTGCAAAGATGTGGCAGATGACTTCATTTTCTGTGTTAATGGGCAATAACTCCTTAATGTGTTCTCTTCCGAGCACAGTTGTTTTCATTTAGGGCACTCTTAGAGGCTCAGTCTTCTCTAAAATTCAGTCTTAGGTCAGGCACGGTGACACAGCCTCACTGAGACCTCCCTGTAGTCTCAGCTACTGTGAGGCTGAGGTGGAAGGATTGCTTGAACCCAGGAGTCTCAGACCAGCCTGGGCAACATAGTGAGACCTTGTCTCTACAAAAAATAAGTTAGCTGGGCATGGTGGCTCATGCCTGTAATCTCTGACCCTAGGATTTGAGACCAGCCTGGGCAACATAGCAAGAACCTGTCTCCAAAAACCAAAATCAAGTCTTAAAACTGTAATGATGCCATGGCATATTGGTGTAAAGAGCATTTTTTTTCCCCTGCGAAAGTCACTTAAATCATACGGTCCTGAGATTACTTAGAGCTTCCCTTTAAGCTCTACCTTATTTTACTGCTTCTTATTAATTCCCTACCTTATATTACTGCTTCTATTCCTCACTCTGTCTCCAAATTTAGTAACAACTCTCTTCAGTGTTGATAATCCCACATAAGACTCCAAAATCTGGCTTTAGGAATTGCACTGTTCATTTTGATAGCAGCTTTACCCACTGTACTGGATTTTGCTTAGGCTTGTGTTGAAACTATAAATCTGCTCTACTTTAAGAAGCCTATGTACAGGAATCCAGAGTCTCAACACATACAGTTAGGAGATTATTATTTGGATAACAGAGTGATTTTTTTGTTAGCGCTGCTTTAAATAATAGGCTTTCTAATTTCATCTAAAAGATGTGATTCAAAAAAGACAAGCAAAACCTTTTGGACTAGGAAAATTACTTCTGACTCCAGCACTCCCACTAATTCACTATGCCAGTTTTGTGCAGCTGTAACAGAAGACCTGCGACTGGGTAGTTTATAAAGAAAGAGGTTTCTTTCCCAATTTCTGGAGGCTGGGAAATGCAAGATCGAGGCACTTACATGTTTGGTGTCTGATGATGACTACTCTGCTTCCTGGCTGGCTTCTTGAACCACAGGCGGGAGGAAGGTTCTTGCTCAAAGCCTTGCTCCAGAAAAGCCAAAGGGCAAGCAAGGGAGGGGAGAGAGGCGCAGACTCCCTCTTTGATAAAGAAGCTTCTCTGAGATAAGGCATTATCTGTTCATAAGAGTGGAGTCCACATGGCCTGATCACCCATTAAGGGTCCCACCTCTTAATCCAGTTACCATGGCAACTAAATTTCAACACCAGTGTGGGAGGGCACAAGCATTCAAACCATAGCAGCCCTCTTAAACAAGACACTTCACACTTTTGGGCTTCACATTCCACTGTTTGAAACCTGAAACAATGAAATGTCATCCAGCTGCATGACTTCTGAGGTGTCTTCTGGTAAGTCTGTGTTTCGTGACTTTTAGGGAAAGCACCTAATGTTTTTGAATTTGCTTTTTCTTGACTACATTGGGAAATACAGTGGATTCACTCTGGTGCAGGGGATCTCCACCTTAGCTGTACTTTAGAATCTCCTAGGTAGACTTTTTTTTTAAGTGTGCAGGCTATGTATATGAGTGTGTGTGTGTACACACACACAGCCAGAGTTGAGACACACTAGCCTAGAAATGTCCAAGAGCCAGCGAGTATATTAAGATCAGCCCCGATTATAATTTGTTAAGAGTTGAAAAAATGGAATGTTAGAAAAGATTTTTTACACATTTATATACAGCTATCCTCCCTTACCTGTGGGGGATACATTCCCAAGACCCCCAGTGGATGCCTGAGCCTTGGAGAGTACCAAATCTGGTATACATTATGTTTTTTCCTATATGTACATAGCTACAATAAAGTTTAATTTACAGAGTAGGCACAGTAAGAGATTATCAGTAATAGGTAATAATAAAATAGAACAATTATACCAATACACTGTAATTAAAGTTCAGTGAATGTGATCTCTGTCTCACAGAATATCTGGTTCTGTACCGTGGATAGCTGAAACTGCAGAAAGCAAAGCAGTGGATGAGGGGAGAGTGCTGTAGATGGCTTCAGATACAGATCTTTGGTGGCCAGGAACCCACTCGAGTAAACCATATGAAGGGGCAGTCGTTGAAAAGAAATCATCACGTTCATATTTGTGAGATTCCAGGGAGCCTGAAGCTCCTGCCCCGTTCCTCTCTCTCTCTCCAGCTGCCTCTCTCTGGGGTTGGCTCCTCTCATCTCCTGTCCACGTGCCTGTCCCATTGCTCTTTCTACACTCAAACCTTTTCCCTCATTCACACTCGCTGCACATCACTGAGGCCCACCCCACCTAGCTTTGCTCTGACCTG
>NW_012102632.1:1807329-1811563 GCF_000951045.1 Mandrillus leucophaeus | reverse complement strand
TTCTGACTCCAGCACTCCCACTAATTCACTATGCCAGTTTTGTGCAGCTGTAACAGAAGACCTGCGACTGGGTAGTTTATAAAGAAAGAGGTTTCTTTCCCAATTTCTGGAGGCTGGGAAATGCAAGATCGAGGCACTTACATGTTTGGTGTCTGATGATGACTACTCTGCTTCCTGGCTGGCTTCTTGAACCACAGGCGGGAGGAAGGTTCTTGCTCAAAGCCTTGCTCCAGAAAAGCCAAAGGGCAAGCAAGGGAGGGGAGAGAGGCGCAGACTCCCTCTTTGATAAAGAAGCTTCTCTGAGATAAGGCATTATCTGTTCATAAGAGTGGAGTCCACATGGCCTGATCACCCATTAAGGGTCCCACCTCTTAATCCAGTTACCATGGCAACTAAATTTCAACACCAGTGTGGGAGGGCACAAGCATTCAAACCATAGCAGCCCTCTTAAACAAGACACTTCACACTTTTGGGCTTCACATTCCACTGTTTGAAACCTGAAACAATGAAATGTCATCCAGCTGCATGACTTCTGAGGTGTCTTCTGGTAAGTCTGTGTTTCGTGACTTTTAGGGAAAGCACCTAATGTTTTTGAATTTGCTTTTTCTTGACTACATTGGGAAATACAGTGGATTCACTCTGGTGCAGGGGATCTCCACCTTAGCTGTACTTTAGAATCTCCTAGGTAGACTTTTTTTTTAAGTGTGCAGGCTATGTATATGAGTGTGTGTGTGTACACACACACAGCCAGAGTTGAGACACACTAGCCTAGAAATGTCCAAGAGCCAGCGAGTATATTAAGATCAGCCCCGATTATAATTTGTTAAGAGTTGAAAAAATGGAATGTTAGAAAAGATTTTTTACACATTTATATACAGCTATCCTCCCTTACCTGTGGGGGATACATTCCCAAGACCCCCAGTGGATGCCTGAGCCTTGGAGAGTACCAAATCTGGTATACATTATGTTTTTTCCTATATGTACATAGCTACAATAAAGTTTAATTTACAGAGTAGGCACAGTAAGAGATTATCAGTAATAGGTAATAATAAAATAGAACAATTATACCAATACACTGTAATTAAAGTTCAGTGAATGTGATCTCTGTCTCACAGAATATCTGGTTCTGTACCGTGGATAGCTGAAACTGCAGAAAGCAAAGCAGTGGATGAGGGGAGAGTGCTGTAGATGGCTTCAGATACAGATCTTTGGTGGCCAGGAACCCACTAGAGTAAACCATATGAAGGGGCAGTCGTTGAAAAGAAATCATCACGTTCATATTTGTGAGATTCCAGGGAGCCTGAAGCTCCTGCCCCGTTCCTCTCTCTCTCTCCAGCTGCCTCTCTCTGGGGTTGGCTCCTCTCATCTCCTGTCCACGTGCCTGTCCCATTGCTCTTTCTACACTCAAACCTTTTCCCTCATTCACACTCGCTGCACATCACTGAGGCCCACCCCACCTAGCTTTGCTCTGACCTGGCTGCCTGCAGCTGGCCTCCTTCATGCGCTCAGTTCCCATCCTTGCTTTATCTGATTGTACCCCCAGGTTAGTGAGGGCTGGTGCTAAAGCAGTGTAAGAAATGCAGCCACCTCCTTGGAGCCTGCAGGAGGGTGCAGTCCTGAGAGAAGGGGGCTGTGGCCGGGTGAGCATGTGGACACCCCAGGATGCTGTCACTTCTGTGCCTCCTGAGTCAGGCTCCTGTCCCTCCTCTAGTTGTGGATGGAGGGTTGCATGGAATTGTCACTGCTCTCCACTGAGCTCTCTGTGTGACACAGAGCTCAGTCTGACAAGAGATCATCGACCTTGAAGAATAGACTACAATTAATTCCTTAAACCAGGTCAGTAGAGTGGTGATGTCATGCCTTTTTGAGACCACGTGTGTGTGGATGCCCATCGCAAGCCTGGAAGTGAAAGGCTATAGAAAAATAGGTCTGTTCCCTTTTGTTGCCTCTGCTGTCTCCTGTCCTGCAGCTGACACACCATCCACCGTGGGGCTATGGGACTGCTAATGAGAAGTGATCTGTGGTGCAGACATAATTCTGAACAGCCTGTGGGGCAGCAGAGGTCAGGCCAGACATCAGCTGAAGAAGGCAGGAGAAAAGAGGCAAGAGAGGGAAGACGGCCAAAACTTGATGGTGCCAGCGGACTTCTATGTGACTTGGGTTGGAGGTTCCTGGCGTGAAATGGTTTAATGATTTAATTCTTCATTTAGAGGGTTTACAACTGGAACTGATTCTGGGTCTTATGTCAGAGTCACATGGGCAAGGTTGTCTCAAGGGTAACCTGGGGAGAAATGTTCCCTGCAGTTCTGAGCTCCCTATGATTTTTGTGTGTGTGTGTGTGTGTGTGTGTGTGTGGTTATGAGCATAGATTTTAGAGTTCAACAGACCTGATTTTAGGTCCTGCCTGTGATTAACGGCTTGACCTCAGGCAAGTTTTCTACCATTTGGAGCCTCAGTTAAAATGATGATGATGGTTACAATAGCTGCAACCACCTTGTCAGGTGCTTAACACAGTGCTTTCCACATAGTAAGAGTTTGGTGTCGTTTAGGATTATCGATAAAATTGTTAGAGCTATAATAACCAAATGCTCAGATCATGCTGAAAACTAGGTGCTTAAATCAGAAGGAGTGTTAAAGAAATTGCTTCTTGTCCCACTTTGTGTAGATACAAATACCCAGGTCAAGCCTAGCTTGGTGGGTGTGGAAGTGGAGGAACAGTAAAGGTGTTTTAGTTTTATTTGTAGCTAAGGGGAAAGTCTCTTTGGAATTGTTGCTTGTGGCCTCAAGAGCTTTGGAGAGTGGTATGCATTAGTATTTTAAATCTGATAGCATTTCATCTACCTAGGTGTTTATATCCCCAAGGGAGATCTTTAAAGGCGAGGAAACCCTACCTGTAATCCAACACCTACAATTACTTTGCAAACCATTTCTGGTTTGCTCCCTCCACTTTGCAGTTCCCAGGCTTAGCTTTTTGGAGCTGGGCAGGAATCAGAGACTTCTCTAAGCAGAGTTAGGGATGGCAAGGACCAGAAGGCAAAAGCTTGTATTGTGTGCACCATTCAAGATGTTCTGGTTGCTCTTTACTTATGGGACGATCCTTAATAGAGAGAGTTAACCTTCCCTTTTCCTAGTTGGCCAGGGGACCTGAACAGCAAGCTTCCTTTTAAAATATGAATGCTCCCATAATGCCTTGCACCTCAGATTCATGTGGCGTTTTCACAGCTCTGTGTAATGGAGCTCATTGATAACTCCCACATTATTGATTCACTTAAGAGTGTTAAAGGACCATGGCTCCATGGTGAAATTGGAAACCTCTGTTTTCCAGGAAGTCTAGGTCATTCAGATTCAGTACTCAGACGAATAGTTAACCATTGTACGTCAATTACTTGCTGAATCGCCGGAGAGGAGCCTAACCTCAAGCTTACTTGTTAACAGAGCACTGTTTAAATTTCCAAAGGAAAAATGAGCAAAGAGAACCACCAGTACTGATGATTAGTTTGCCCCTTCACTTTACATTTTTTAATGGTTACAGTGAAATCTGGGCAGTTACTTTGGGGGGAAAATGTAAAGGAGCCTGTGTTCAGAATATATCCACAAAAAGTGAGTTTCCAGATGTTAAATATAAATCTACTAGCTAAAATCTCCGTGATTATGATTGATAATCAGATGAGAATTCTTACCTAATCTCAGACTGTTTTTAGAGATTGTCATGGACATAACTAAACCCTGTGCAGTGATGATTATATGGCCTGCAAAGGTCTACGATACCAGAACATGATTTTTGTGTGCTGATCTCACTTAAATAATTTGATTTATTCCTATTGTCAGAAATAACTCAAGGGTATTTCAGTTTCTCTAGTTTTGATTGTTGTCGTGATGTTTAACTATCACTGTTGTCCTTATAATGTGTAAACTTTATACTATTTTAATTTTAATATAACTATTAGGAAAGGATGATTTGCATGCTAATCACTTTGAAGCATGTTTTATAGTGTACAACTAGACTGGATAAAATAAGTACGTTAAAAAATGAACATGCCATTGTAGAGGCCAAGGGAGAACTTCTTTGTGTGCTGAAGGTTTGCTGAAAAACCACTTGATAAAAAGCAGATTAATAGGAGAAATGGCATATAAATCTGTGTGCACAGGAGAAAAATTACAGAATACCCAATATCCTGAGGGGATGCATATTCTTATATGCCCTACTTCTTAGGGGAAAGGGAAGTGGGAAAGT
>NW_012102632.1:1805194-1807279 GCF_000951045.1 Mandrillus leucophaeus | reverse complement strand
TCCCATAATGCCTTGCACCTCAGATTCATGTGGCGTTTTCACAGCTCTGTGTAATGGAGCTCATTGATAACTCCCACATTATTGATTCACTTAAGAGTGTTAAAGGACCATGGCTCCATGGTGAAATTGGAAACCTCTGTTTTCCAGGAAGTCTAGGTCATTCAGATTCAGTGCTCAGACGAATAGTTAACCATTGTACGTCAATTACTTGCTGAATCGCGGAGAGGAGCCTAACCTCAAGGTTACTTGTTAACAGAGCACTGTTTAAATTTCCAAAGGAAAAATGAGCAAAGAGAACCACCAGTACTGATGATTAGTTTGCCCCTTCACTTTACATTTTTTAATGGTTACAGTGAAATCTGGGCAGTTACTTTGGGGGGAAAATGTAAAGGAGCCTGTGTTCAGAATATATCCACAAAAAGTGAGTTTCCAGATGTTAAATATAAATCTACTAGCTAAAATCTCCGTGATTATGATTGATAATCAGATGAGAATTCTTACCTAATCTCAGACTGTTTTTAGAGATTGTCATGGACATAACTAAACCCTGTGCAGTGATGATTATATGGCCTGCAAAGGTCTACGATACCAGAACATGATTTTTGTGTGCTGATCTCACTTAAATAATTTGATTTATTCCTATTGTCAGAAATAACTCAAGGGTATTTCAGTTTCTCTAGTTTTGATTGTTGTCGTGATGTTTAACTATCACTGTTGTCCTTATAATGTGTAAACTTTATACTATTTTAATTTTAATATAACTATTAGGAAAGGACGATTTGCATGCTAATCACTTTGAAGCATGTTTTATAGTGTACAACTAGACTGGATAAAATAAGTACGTTAAAAAATGAACATGCCATTGTAGAGGCCAAGGGAGAACTTCTTTGTGTGCTGAAAGTTTGCTGAAAAACCACTTGATAAAAAGCAGATTAATAGGAGAAATGGCATATAAATCTGTGTGCACAGGAGAAAAATTACAGAATACCCAATATCCTGAGGGGATGCATATTCTTATATGCCCTACTTCTTAGGGGAAAGGGAAGTGGGAAAGTATGGATGATTTTAGAGGGATGGTAAATGATTTTTAGGGGAATTTAATGGACTTGAAGAACATATAGTGGCCTGAGATAAAGTCTGTTGGATCCACAGGGCAGACAGTGGTTTGTGACAAAAGTCTGTCTAGGTGTGTTGACAAACTGCAGTCTTTCTTCCTGCAGTAGTGTGGTAGGAGTTCAGTTAATAAAAACTTACAGAAGGCACCAGAAGTCATTGTTTTTTTCTTTGGTGGATCTAGATCAGGGGTGTCCAATCTTTTGGCTTCCCTGGGCCACATTGGAAGAAGAATTGTCTTGGGCCCCACATGAAATATACTAATACTAGCGATAGCTGATGAGCACCCCCCCCACAAAAAAGGGCAAAAAATCTCACAATGTTTTAAGAAAGTTTACGAATTTGTGTTGGGCCACATCATCCAGAGCCATCCTGGGCCAAGGGTTGGACAAGCGTAATCTAGACTTAAGGCAGATAAGGGAACTTTGGAGAACAACTTCATGCTGTGGTTTGGGAGGGTCAGAGTTTTGGTGGGGAGGGGCAGAGAGGCTTCCTGAGGCTTCTGCAGCTCAGCCTGTCAAAGTACTGTATTTGGGGATATCCATTTTTGAGCCCCAACATCATCATATATTTAATTGGAATAAATTAGTTTTGCCTACTAAAAATTCCAAGAAAACCGTAAAAAGCCTAAGAAGGTATTAAACTAAAAATATACATGGTTTCCAATTCCTGTTTCCATCCCTGAAGCTCAGTGGGAGCTTGCAGTGCAAGGGTTCCAGCTGCCTCTGGTTGCGCCCATGAGACAGTCCTTCCACGCCTGGGCCCTGGGCACTGTCAGCACAGCTCTTCGTGCTTCTCTCACTCTCTTCCTTTTATCCAGGCTCCAAGTCACAAAGTCCTCTGTGGTCCCTTTCTCTTCTTCATCTGAATATCTGGTCAGCCACACGTTTCTGTTATTATTTCCTCTGTTTTCCTTCTCCTCCTTTCTTTATTCTAGGCTCTTGACAGCTTGTCCCGGAATTACTACAGTAG
>NW_012102632.1:1783615-1803869 GCF_000951045.1 Mandrillus leucophaeus | reverse complement strand
GGCTGTTGAGAGCCTGTTTAGCAGCCCCGCCTCACACTTCCCGGCCTCTCCCTCATTGTTCTCCTCCTCCACCCTGCACAACTCTGCAGCAACCCACACCTGTGGCCACATCTTGTACCTTGTGATCATCTGGAATGCTCTGCTTCCAGGATTTTGAATTCTGAAATACTCCTTTCTGACGTACCTCATATCCTGTTGGATTTGCGTGTTTAACAAACATATTAAGTGTCCACTGTGGGCCAGGCTTTCTTCCAGTACAAAACAAACAAAACCCCTGCTCTTGTGAAGCTTTGTTTCACAAGTGCCCATGAAAAACAGTAATCATAATGATTATGTGAATGATAGTTTATTATTCAAATATGATAAGTGCTAGAGGAAAACACAGAACAGGGCAAGGGGATTGGATTGGGGCAAGAGACTGGATGGGTTGGTTGCAACTTTTAAAGGGTGATTAGGATATGCTTCATTTAGAAAATGACACGTAGCCCAAAGCAGTGAGGGATTAGCTATGTGCAGAAATGGGCTGAGGGACCAGGGTCCTAAGATGGGGCATGGTTGGCAGATGTAGAGATCATCGAGGAAGCCAGCGGGGGGCTAGAGCAGGGCAAGTAACGGGTGCAGGACTAAGAGGAGTAGTAGGAGATGAGGGCTGAGAGTAACTGGGGAGGGGTGAAGGCATTGGTCAAATAAGGCCTTGCAGACCATTGCAGGGACTTTGGCTTTGACAGCAGGAAATGCCCATTGGAGGGCTTTGGGTGGAGATGTGACATGATTTGACTTAGATTTCAGAAGGATCATTCTGTGTTAATGACAAATTGGAGGAGCTGATATGTCAAGGGAGGAAGGTAAGAGACCAAGTAGGATTCAAATGCAGTATTTTAGATGAGAGATGCTGGTGGCTTGGACCAGAGTGTTAGCAACAGTGGTGGTGAGATTTTGGATGTATTTTAAAGGCAGAACCAACAACAGTATTTGCTGATGCAGAGTGGGGAAGGGGAGTGTCAAGGATAACGCCAAGGATTTTGGCTTGAGAAACAGGAAAACTAGAAACAGAGACTGATTTTTTTTTTCTTTTTTTTCTCTCAGTTTTATTAACTTTTTTCTTTTTGTGGAGATGCAGTCTCACTGTGTTGTCAAGGCTGGAATTCCTGGGCTCAAGCAATCTTCCTGCCTCTGCCTCCACCTCCCTAAGTGCTGGGATTACAGGCATGAGCCACCGCGCCTGGCAGAATTGCTGTTGATTGAGATGGGGAGGGCTGTGAGTGGCTCAGGATTGTGGTGCAGCGCATAGATCAGGAGTATTGTTGAGCTGGAGGTGCTCATCAGACCTTTAAATGGAGATGTAGAGTAAGCAATAGAATATAAGTCTGGAGTTCAGGAGTGGGGTCTGGGCTAGAAATAAATTTGGGAATTCTCCCTTCAGAGAAGGAAAGGCAATTAAGCCAAAAACAAACCTGAAAGAATTGGCAGTTTTTCCTGGGGTCGACCTACCTCTGCTTCTGTGCCAAAATCACCCTGTAGGCGCTCTGCTCATCTGGCTTCTTAGCATCTTTGATCAGTGGTGGCCTTTAAAAGAACCCAGTGTTGAGGATCAGATGCTCGCATGAATCACTGAATGACAGGTCTCTCTGTGTAGGAGAGAGCATCCTGACATCAGATTGTGACATCAGGTTGTGGGTTGTGGCTCTTTGGTCACTTTCTGTGGCTGGACGGTGATTGCTGATTTCCCCCAAGATTTCTTTCCAGCACCCAGAGGAGCAGCAGGACAGCTCCATGCAGCCCCAGGCAGCTACAGGCAGGTGATTTCCCATAGGAGGCTCTATGCACTGCAGTTTTGCCAGAGGTCTTGTCATTACTGCATGCTTCCTGGCTTCCACTAGATTATTTCCCAAAAAAACCCTCCTACTGACTCGGTGTGGACTAGTGTTTCTTGATTTGTAAAATGTGAGAGAACCATAATTACTTTGGCAGGATTAAGTGTGGTGAAGATTACAGTTTTAATTTGCATGATGCCTGCTGCCTGTCTGTTTCCCTGTATTTCCTCTCTGAACTGAAAATGGGACCCATTTCTTGGGGACTTTTGCAGGCATTGGATCTTCTGAAACCTGTTCTTGTATTATTTCTGAGTTATCCTCTTATTTACATTTGCTAAAGAACTGCAAAGCTAACTAACACACCAAACAAGTGGAGTCTGTATTTCTCAGGACTTGTCCCTTCATTTGCAACTCTTTTCTGAAAAGTTCTAGGTAGAATGAAAGACTGCTGCCTGTATATTTATGAAGGAAGAAAAATGCCATAGCCTTTCTTTGCTCTTTACCTGCTTTTCTGCAGTCATCAGATGCTGGTATCCATTAGCCCTCCTGCACCATTCATATCTCTCCCTTGCCAGCAAGACGGACTTCCCGTTCTCTGCCCCCATAGTTCTAAGATTATGCCTTGGTTCTAGCCCTTATCCCCTGGTCCTTTGGTTACTGATGACTGTACCTGACTCCTCTGTTGGAATGTGATCTCCTTGAGGACAGAGGTAGTGTCTAACTCTTCAGACTCACCCGGAGCCCAGTACAATAGTTCTCGTGTCGAAGGACTGGGTAGAATCACTGTAAGGGGTAGGATTTGTATTGAGAGCTCTTTCTTTTCAGGTTCAGGATGTGGGGCCTTCATCTCCTTTGATTCTTGGAATGGAGGCATCAGTCAGGTGGCTGGTGCAGCCCCAGCTTCCTGCTGAGGTTCCTCTCTAGGCATGGGTGTGAATGTGCAGCCCAGCCAAGGAGGGGTAGAGGGAGCCATCTGGGCCCAGGAAATAGCCTGCCATCGATCCTTCAATTGCCTGGACTTCTGTATAGAAGACAAAGTTTATTTTCATAAGAGCAGCCTCACCTGTCTGTGGGTGAGGTCCAGGAAGAGTAATAGAAGTGCTCAGAGGAGAAAGGGAATGTTTGCTCTTCTTGTCGTGTGTTGGGGAGGAATGTGTCCATCTGTCAGTGTAGTACAGCCCTCTGTATGTGGATTGACAGCCATCTCATTCTAATATGTTTTCATAATACTTGGGAAAAGTGACGTGGTTGTTATGATTGAAGGATATGCCTATACTTGAAGTGTCACTTGATAATGAAAATAATGCAGAATTCAAACAATTTTTTTCTAAATCTATAGTTTTACTGACTGCCTATCTATCGGCTTCATCTCCTCGGATCCATGAGACCTGTGCATTTGCTGTCTTTTTGTTACTTTGCCATGTTGTTTATTGAAAACAAAACAAAACTTCATAATGGAAAAATCTCAAATCGTATACAATGTATGGAAAATATTAACATAAATTCCATGGCGGTCTCATCACCTGCAGCAACTATTAACATTCCACCATTCTTACAGCATCTACAGTTCCACTCACCACCCGCAGTCTATTATTACTACTTTGTAAGTCTTTTTTTTTTTTTTTAAGGAAAAATGTGCATGCATTGAAATGCACAAATCATAGCTCTCTAACTTCCCAGCAGTGTCTTCTTGCCACCTACAGCAGCTTTCAGGCACAGTGATGAGCCAGCTGCAGAGCCAAGCTCTCCTTGGTGTGCCATGGTAACAGTGTCCTGCCGTTTTTGGGATATGGATTGCACTATGAGAGTAGAGTTAAGGGAGGTTGTGGATAAATTTAATACTAAATAGTTACCAAAGGAAAGCCACCGAGGTCTTGGTTTCTTTTCTTTTTTTTTTTTTTTCCCCCAAAATCGGTCTTAGAAAGGAAAATGGAAAGAAAGATAGGGAACTCCAGGAGTGTGTCCCATTTATCCAGAATTAGTGGTATGCTGTAAACAGAGCACTGGTCTGGAGCTGGGAGAACAATGGCTTTCATTAACATTGAGGTACAGGCTGGGTGCACTGGCTCATGCCTATAATCCTAGCACTTTGGGAGGCTGAGGTGGGTGGATCACGAAGTCAGGAGTTTGAGACCAGCCTGGCCAACATAGTGAAACTCCATCTCTGCTAAAAATACAAAAAATTAGCCGAGCATGGTGGCAGGTGCCTGTAATCCCAACTACTCAGGAGGCTGAGGCAGGGGACTGGCTTGAACCTGGGAGTGGAGGTTGCAGTGAGCAGAGATCGCGCCATTGTACTCCAGCCTGAGTGACACAGCAAGACTCCCTCTCAAAAAACCAAACCAAACCAAACAAAAAAACATTGAGGTACACAGCTCTGTGGCCTGGATAGTTTTATAGTCTCTCATTGTCTCCATACACACACACATATATTTATTTATTTATTATTTTTCTTTTTTGAGACATGGTCTTGCTCTGTCACCCAGGCTAGAGTGCAGTGACGCAGTCATGGCTCATCACACCGCTGACCTCCTGGGCTCGGGTGATCCTCCCACCTCAGCCTCCTGAGTAGCTGGGACTACGGGTGTGGGCACCACATCTGGCTAATTTTTGTATTTTTTGTAGAGAAGAGATTTTTGCCATTTTGTCCAGGCTGGTCTTTAACTTCTGGGCTCAAGCAGTGTGCTCACCTCGGCCTCCCAAAGTGGTAGGATTACAGGCGTGAGCTATCATGTCCAGCCTGTCTCCATTTATAAAGTAGGCAGTTTGCATTGGATTGTAGTTCTGGTGTAACCAGCACTCCTTGAATGTCTGTTTTATGCTAAGCACATTTCACGTATTACGTAATTTTAATCATCACCTATCTATGAGGTACGAACTGTTGTCTCCATTTCACAGATGCAGAAACTTAGGACCTGGATAGATGATTTGTGCCAGGTCACACCACGTTAAAAGGTGAGCCAGGATTTGAACCCAGGCAGCCTGACCCTGGAGCCCATGCTCTAAAATTAGAAAATATTCACTACATACGTAGTCTTCCAAGGTGGCAGGGGTGGACATCTAGAAAATGCTCAAGACCTGCATTAGGGGTACAGAAAGATGACACCATAACTTATATTTTGGCTTAATATTTATTATTTTTCTTTTTTTTTAATGTGTTTTCAATTTCTGTAGATTTTGTAGTGTTTTAAAACACACACGCAGACACACACAAATCGGGAGCACATGCTCTCATTTTTATGAATAAGGATGCATGACTAAAAGCTTAGACACCAGCGTTCTCAATTCATAGTGTTCATATATTTTTGGATTTCTTTTCTCAAAAATACAGTGTCTGAGCATGACAATAAATTAAAATGCTTAGAAATTGCAGTCTTTCAACAAATCGAGTGCTTGATACAGGTCAGGTGTTGGGCTAAGTGCTAGGTATAATATTCTGCAGTAAAAAATAAAAATACACAGTTTGCATTTTAAAAGATTACTTTATATACCCCTAGAGAGGTTTTCCCCTCATGGAATTCTATATTGTCTGTTTGCTGATGACATAAAATTTCTCCTGTGTCTTTGGAAATCAGTTGAAAGGAAGGAAAGAACTGCAATGGCCATTCAGATTCCTCTCACCATTTGGATTGGGTGGTTCTGACTGCTTTACCATTTTTTATTGTTGATTCTGTTCAGAGGAAGATGGCTGAGGATTAGTAAACAGAAACCTGGATAACTGTAGGTGGGCCTGGGTTAAGAACAAGGACAGTAGAGCCAGACCACCTGGGTTTGAATCCTGCCTGCACTGTTTAATCTCTGTGCCTTAGTTTCCTCTTCTGTAAAGCGGGGAAATGATAATTGTGAATATAGTAGGATTGTTATTAACAGTAAATGAGTGAGTGTTTGCAGAGGGCTTACATGTAAGTTGGATAGAATACATTTTTAAAAAACTGAAAGGAATGAGGGAAAGATATGAATGAATTTATAGTAGTAGACAGCTTTCAAAGATTTGAAGAATAGCATCCCACCTATTTCTAAATGGGTTTGTGATCTTCAAAGCACTTTCACATACACTCTCTTGGTTCCTAAGATCGGTTCTGTGCTGCCCACATGGCTGTTAACTAGTGAGTGCAAGGTTTCCATGTGTTTCTTTTGACTTCTACATGTTTTCAGTGTGCAGTTGCCTGGATTAACTTGTTGCCATTAGTAGTCATTTTGTCATTTGCTTATGTCAGTCTAAATAAAGCCATGTGTCCAGACGGTCTAGCAACATAGTCTTTCCCTATTTGTCCTTAAAAAAAATTCAGAGCAATTCAATTTTATTTCTTATAGTCTGCTTATGGACATTACTGTAATTGTTTTCTTGAGCTGTGATGAACTGTATTAAATTATCTGGAGCAACATTTTATTCCTGATTATTTAAACAAGGACCAGTTTTTCCTACTGAGTTGCATCTTGTTAGACAGGGAGTCAGAATCTTTAAAAGTCAGTCTGATGTGTTTATGGGGTCTCTGCAACGTGCCTAACTCTAAGAACTAGAGAAGGGAGTTCTTATCTTCCAAGAGCTTGGCTTATCATTGCAGGTGGTTTCCTGGAGATGTGCATACTCCAGGGATAAAGGATGTTGATTATAACTAGCTGCTTAGGAGCCTGGTCCTTGGCAGTTCTCAGTAAAGGCTCTTTGACCTAATCCCAGACTAAGCTCTGACATGCTTCTGTCTCTAGACCACAGGGACAGCCACTGAAGACAAGCCCTGTGATCTTGTTGGAAACGTCTCTGCTTCATGGGTTCTTGCTAGTCTGTAGGTCCCCCACAATTTCTACAAAGTAAAAAGGTCCCTTTAACCCTAAAATGAGAGGGCCCTGGCAATAGAAGAACTACAGTTGTGTCCAGAGCCTCTGTAGGTTTCTTGGTAGTTTGGATCTCTAGTGTAAGATGCCATTAATAAAGGAAATCCTCTTAAATCCCTCCCCTCTCTTTTCACTCCATTGAAGTTTTGTCTTCTTGAATTATAGCCAGATAGATGAAGGGGCATGGTCTCTGCTTACTTATGTTGTGTCCTGTAAAGAAATTATATTTATGAGTGGATTATAAGGTTTTAGCCCCTCTATTGCTAGGGAAACCATTATAGTATACAGTCAGATGATCCTCAGAAGGGACAGTAGAGTTGAGGTAATCCAGTGGATCCCTCATGCCAGTGCATGGTGCAGGAAGACATTTTTACTTATCCACAGCAAAATAGGAAAAATGAAAACAATGGTAGATCCTTGAAGCCAAATCTATTTAGCAGGTCCAGTATTGTGAGATTTTTGCCTCTCCTGCTTTTTGTTCTTCAAATAGTATTTAAAAGTATTTTATTTAGCAACCCAAACCATTTGTCTGTTTTTACTGGAGGGGGAGACGAGAGGGGCAGTTTGCAAGTATATGAAATCTAGAAGTATAGGATCTACTCATTTAGTCTAACTCATACTTGATTCAAGACTTTTTAAGTTCTTTTTTAAAAAAAATGCTAATGTCAAGTGCAAAATTTGGTTGTAATCGTAGGTTCTTGATATAGTTTCGTAGCCTGTTAGCAATTTACGTTTGTTTAGCTTTTGTGTTTATTTGAATAATGTAATAAATAAACCTCATTTCTAGGGAAATAATAATTTACCTCTAACCATATGGTCCCTGTCTTGCTTCCTCCTTTCTCCTGCAAATCCCTCCAATTCCCAGGTGGCTAGCCACCTGAACCCTGAATTTATCTTTGTCAGTAATTTTTTAATATTATTAATCATCATTTAGTCTCAATAAATGTTGTTTAAATGCATTAACTGAATGAATCAACTGAATTAACATTTGAATATCGACAGTTGAATCCTTCTAGGAAGAACAGTGTTTTCTCCTAAGTCCCGGTCTGTCTTTTAATTTTCTCTGCAGTCCTAATTCTCTGTGTCATTCCACTTTACATCCCATCAGTTATTTGGAAACTGCTGGTTAGTAAGCTCCATGAGGGCAGAGGAGGTGGCGTCTTGTTCATATTTGAATTCCCTACAGAACTTAACATGAAGTGGAGCCTCAATACATCCTGGGTGAAGTAGATTAAATTATTCTCTTACCTAATCATTTCTTTTGCAGCCTGAATATTCCCAGTTCTCTTGACCATTCTTTGTATAAGGTGTTTCCAAATTCTTCACCATCCCTGTCCTTCTCTCTGAACACATCCCTGTTGAGCAGAATTTCTGAGACAGGCTTATAGTTCAGGTATGGTCTGACGAGGGGCAATGCAGTGGATCTGTTCCCCCATGACCTCATCTCGCCAGTTAATAAGACTTAAAAATGAACAAACAGCCTGCTGTTTTCTGAAAAGCATTTCTGAAAATGTTGCTTTGAGCAGGATGATAGACTTGTTATAGGGAAGATTCCATTCATTGAAAGCTTACTTAAAAATATTTCCCTAGTTATAGTTTTATTTTTATTAATAGTTTTTTAAATGACATTTATTTCTAGTTTTTCACACATGTGCTTTACATGTTCTTGTTTTCCTTTACAATTGAACATGCCATGCACTCTATCAGCCAGAGGCTAGTGAGCATTTGATGGGGGCCAAAAAAATAAAAAATCAGCGTTCTGGCATAGCTGATACTTTTCATCTTTGCCTCGTCCATATTAAGTTTGAGTCTTGTGCTTATTATTAATTTGAGCACTTTAATTTTTTCTATTTTCCACTCATAAAATTATAGCAAATTTTTTTTTTTTTGAGACAGACTTACAATTTGTTGTGCAGGCTGGAGTGCGGTGGCGTGATTCTCAGCTCACTGCAACCTCTGCTTCCCAGGTTCGAGCAATTCTCATGCCTCAGCCACCTGAGTAGCTGGGTTTACAGGTGCACACCACCACGCCTGGCTAATTTTTGTATTTTTAGTAATTTCATCATGTTAGCCAGGCTGGTCTTGAACTCCTGACCTCAAGTGATCCACCTGCCTCGGCCTCCCAAAGTGCTGGGATTATAGGCGTGAGCCATTGTGCCCAGCTGCAAAATGCATTTTAACAGTAGTTTTAAAATCTTTATTTGGCAATCTTTATTTTTAAAAATTGGAACCATTTTTCTTCAGAAGTTGAATTAGGATTGAACCAGAGTAGGAAGCCCAACCTTCTCCCCAGACTAGGTTCCTGAGGAGCTTGAGATGCTCTGAAACAAAATTTGAAAATGGTTACAATAAAATAGTCACATGATTTCACAAGTACTGCTGAGTGAGGATGCTGCTGCTGGCCTAACTGAACTACTAGCTGGTAGGCCCATCATTGTGGAATAGAGGTCTGTCTGGGGAGTCTCTCTGGACCCGTTCCAGTTCAGGCAGACTGCCTGATTATTGAAAAATAAATAAATAAATAATTAAATAAAAACAAAACAGAAGCCCACTTGAGTTGTCGGGAAGGTAGTTTAGATTAGGACCATAGGGTTGTTTGAGATTTGAACATTGCCTGTGTAAGCTTCTCTAACAGTCCCATGCTTTTGGTCAATTATAAGCTCCACCCTCAGAAATTTTTCCCCCTGTAAACTATTGCCAAATCAGGCCTCTAACTTGTAGTTTTTTTTGTTTGTTTGTTTGTTTTTTTAAGCTGGCTTTGAAGATTTTAAAATATTTGTCTGTATTAAATGTCTTCTTGTAATTTTATTTTATTTTAAAATTTTATTTATTTATTTATTTATTTATTTTGAGATAGAGTCTCACTATGTTGCCCAGGCTGGAGCACAGTAGCACAATCTTGGCTCACTGCAACCTTCGCTTCCCGAGTTCAAGTGATTCTCCTGCCTCAGCCTCCAGAGTAGCTGGGATTACAAGCATGCACCACCATGCCTGGCTAATTTTTATATTTTTTAGTAGAGACGAGGTTTCACCATATTGGCCAGGGTTAGTCTTGAATTCCTGACCTCAAGTGATCCTCACACCTCAGCCTCCCAAAGAGCTGAGATTACAGGCGTGAGCCACTGTGCCCAGCCACTTCTTGTAATTTTAAACCCCACACTTTTGCCCATCAATATCTCCTTGCCACTGACCTTATTAATATTCAGTCTTGGTTTTTAGATCAGATTCTTAAATGTAATTACTGCAAATTAGCATCTGGTGACTTGGAGGACTGCAGCATCATTCCAACAGAGTGGCGTCATTTTGCTACAGCTGAAGAGACAGGTTGATTTGTTAAGGACAGAGTAAGGTAGAGGAGAGATATAATAACTTTGTGTAACTTTGTCAGTCAGTCAGAATAATGCCTGCATTTCATGTCCTCGTATAGTGATGGCAGCAACATACAGGGTAGTAACTGCCTCTTCTATTTTTTTTAAAGGAGGAATGCCTTTAGGGTATTAATGGAGAATATGCCATCATAAGTACAGTAAGATGTGTTATTAGGTACTAAGATATACCAGCCTTCCGGTGAGAAGACTTAGTAATAAATGACATGAGTAGCATTTTAATGATAACATTCAATGTTTCTACTTAAATAATATATGCAGACAATGTAACAAGTCAAACTGAAAAGATTATGATGAAAAGCAAGAGCCACCCCTCTTCCTCTTGACTCCTAATACCCAGGAACAACTTTAGACAGTTATTTGTTGACTTTTTGCTGAGAAATGAGAATTTTTCTTAGTTAACCAATCTTGCTGACTTCCTTTTACTATTTACAGTGTTTTACAGTTATTTTTGGTTTTTCATTGAGAGTGTTTGTGATTTTTAGGTAATGTACATAAGCTCTATTTCTTCTTCTGTTCCCTTGCATGAGCACCTGAATTCTCCTCCCTTTCCTTACCCTCAGTTCCTGCTTGCTATCAGCCTAACTTTTACTACTACAGAATTAAGGTTGCAAACATCTCCATTCTTCCTGGTAGTCACAAGTGACTTTCCATTGATTTCTATCATTTGAATTTATAAGTTTAAAAAATCAGCAAATATCATTACTGTTAGGACATGTGTTATGCTAGAGTAACATTTTCATCTCTACACATGGTTTCAGGGCTTCTAGCCCACTCAAAGATCATGTTTTGTAGATCTTTCTGATTTAGGGCAAATGTGTACTCCAATCATGGCTTAAAAACTGCTATATATTTAATTTCATCTTTGAATCATGATTTCTTTATATCGCGTTTTGTATTTCCTGAATTTTGTGATCACCTTTTCCTTTTCTTTTCTTTTTGGAAACAGAGTCTTGTTCTGTCACTCAAGATGGACTGCAGTAGTGTGATCTCAGCTCCCTGCAGCCTTCGTCTCCCAGGCTCCAGCAATCCTCCCACCTCAGCCTTCTAAGTAGCTGGGACTACAAGTACACACCACCACGCCCAACCAATTTTTTTGTATTTTTTGTAGAGGTGAGGTTTTGCTATGTTGGCCCAGCTAGTCTTGAACTCCTGGGCTCAAGAAGTCCTCCCACCTTAGCCTCCCAAAGTGCTGGGATTACAGGCATGAGCTACCGCAGCCAGCCTCCTTTTCTTTTTCTTGTTTAGAAAAGGATCATGGGCTTTCATCGTTTGCTGAGAGGTTTCCATCTTCTTTGTTACACCATCTTTTGCATCACACTCTCCCTTGTCTTCTGGAACCTTTCATTTTCTCCCATTTTAATTTTCTACTTCCCTGCCCAGGACTCAGGGATCACCTGAGGACTTTCCCCTTTCTTGGTGGGCCCCCTGTTTTCCAGATTCTACTTGTTCTTTCTTGCTTCTCATTCTAGTTTTGCTAGAGGAAGTTCATAATATCTTCAAAGGATGGGAATGTAGGAGGTAAACTTTCCAGAAACCACTTGGTGGATCCATGTCTGAAGGTCAGTTGACCTAAGAATGTAGAAAGCGTTGTCCTATAGGCATCTTGAATGCAGAGCCCGGCGCTGGACTGGTTCTAGTTTCTTGAAGCTGGCCTGTTTTTTCTTCTAAGGAAGCTTTTAGGATTTTTATATATATATATATATTTTGTTTGTTTGTTTGTTTGTTTTCTGAAGTTTTATAAAAATATTCCAAGGGAGGGTCTTTTAAAAATGATTATTAATGGCCGGGCGCCGTGGCTCATGCCTGTAATCCCAGCACTTTGGGAGGCCGAGGCAGGCGGATCACTTGAGGTCAGGAGTTCATGACCAACCTGGCCAACATGGTGAAACTCCGTCTTTACTAAAAATACAAAAATTAGCCAGGCATGGTGACGGGTGCCTGTAATCCCAGCTACTTGGGAGGCTGAGGCAGGAGAATCACTTGAACCCGGGAGGCGGAAGTTGCAGTGAGCCGAGATCACGCCACTGCACTCCAGCCTGGTGACAGAGTAAGACTCTGTCTCAAAAAAAAAAAAAAAAAAAAGATTATTAATTTATGTTGAACACTTAGTGGGGGCCCTTACCAACCGAAGACTGGTATCCTTTGGTCTCAGAGATTTTCTTTAATATTTCTTTCAAAATTTATTTTCTTCCATTTTCATAGGCCTCTTTTATTACAACTTCTATTACACTGACCTCTGGATTTTCCTTGTCTCCCGTATTCTCCATCTTTTTGTCTACTTTGTTTGATATTCTGAGAAGCCTCTTCAACTTTATATCTGGGACTCTGAGTTAGATTTTGTGTTTACCCATCATTTTTTATTTATTTATTTTTTTAACTCTTTGACTTCCCTTTTTCATAGCATCCTGCTCTTGTTTTAAGGATATATTTTCATAAATCCAAGAGTATACTTACTTTTTTTTAAGCCCTATATGCTGGTCCAATACTTGTCTGTGTCCCCTATGAAAGATACTTGGGTCTTTCATGCTGCTAGCTTTCCTTATATGTTGGCAGGTTAGTTTGGTGATAAAGAGCTTGGTCACTGGCTCAGATTTGGGCTGAATCTTAGCTTTTTAATTTCCTAATTGTAAAGTACTTTAATAATAATGATATCCAACTGCTGGAGGTATTGAGCATTAAATGATTTAGTACATGTACTTTTAGAATTGTGCCAGGGAAATAGCAAATGTGCCATAAATGCTATTGTCATTGTCATCGTCATCACAGGCAAAATAGCAGATGTGCCATAAATGCTATTGTCATTGTCATTGTCATCACAGGCAAGATACCAGATGTGCCATAAATGCTATTGTCACTGTCGTCACTTCTGTTCATCAGTTTACACTGAGGAAGGAAAGATTGGGTAACCAGGTTGGGTTTCCTCTGTGCGGTGTAAGCAGGTATTCCTTGCCAGGCCTCTCCCGCAAGAGGAAAGTTGGCTGGGGGCTTTCAGACACAGGCAGCCAGTAGGGCACTGGGGCCCTCCTTCCTTGTTGTGGTAGACTTTGTTTCTGGAGGGAAGAGGCCCCCCAATGCCAGAATAAGGATGACTTTCCTTGAGAGCACCAACTAAAAGTCTTAGCTTACACTGGAGGGCTTTATACTTTGTGCTGGGAAGGGAGTCGGATTTCTATAACTTTCCGTTCAGATTTCTTATAATTTACCTATTTTTAGTTGCATGCTAATTTTGAGTAAGAATCCTCTCTGGGATTCAGGTAGTTTCCATCTTGCCTGCAGCCCTGTTGTAGCATGTCCTGGACAGAGTTCTCCACTCGGTTTTATCTGTCAGTTTGTTTCCACACACCTTCTGTTACCGAGAAGTGCACTGAAATTCCTTCTGATTTTTCCCTGGCTTCCTATTCTCTGCTGTTGTAAGTTTGCGTCTAATTTTTTTTTTTTTTTTTTTTGAGACGGAGTCTCGCTCTGTCGCCCAGGCTGGAGTGCAGTGGCCGGATCTCAGCTCACTGCAAGCTCCACCTACCGGGTTCACGCCATTCTCCTGCCTCAGCCTCCCGAGTAGCTGGGACTACAGGTGTCCACCACCCCGCCTGGCTAGTTTTTTATATTTTTTAGTAGAGACGGGGTTTCACCGTGTTAGCCAGGATGGTCTCGATCTCCTGACCTCGTGATCTGCCCGTCTTGGCCTCCCAAAGTGCTGGGATTACAGGCTTGAGCCACCGCGCCTGGCACAGTGCAGTATTGTTAATCATAGGCTCTATGCTGTACAGTAGACCTCCAGATATTCACTTCATATAGCTGAAACTTGGTACCCTTTGACCAACACCTCCCCATTACGGTCTCCCCTAACCCCTGGCAACCACCATTCTGCTCTCCGCTTCAATGTGTTTGCCTATTTAGATTCCACACGTAAGTAAGATCACATAGCATGTGTCTTTCTGTGCCTGGCTTATTTTATGTAGCATTAAGTTCTGCAGGACCATCCATGTTGCTGTAAATGGCAGGATTTCCATCTTTCTAAGGGCTGAGTAGTACAGTTAGCTTTTGCATCTACAGATTCAACCAACCTTGGATGGAAAATAACAGTATTTAACCGATGCACAACTCATGGATACGGAGGACAAACTGTTCCCATCGTTAGGTTCTGTGGGACTGACTGTGGGACTTGAGCGTCTGAGGACTGTCGTCCTGGAACCAGTCCCCTGAGGATACTGAGGGATGGCTGTATTCCATTGTTTATATATGTATATCACATTTGTCTGAATGTCACAAAGGAATCTTTTAAATTACAATGTTATAAACCTGTGCTTTTTATTGTGAGCTGCCAAGGCTGTTTCATGTGATGGTGATCAGGGGATCCCATCCCATGACCCAGGGGTCACCACTGACTTCTCAGCCTATGTGAATGGAAGTTGCTGTGAATGAGGCCTGCACCGTTGCAGGTGAACTTCTCCATGGGCGAGACTGTCCTGTAATTTTAATAATGCTGACAGCCAGATTAGTTTCATTTGGTGTCCCATAATGAAGGAACCGACTTGATCATTTGTGGGCCTTTGCTCATTATCTCTTATTGAATTGCCATAGTCTAAGGGGGAATTTACCATGGATAGTATTAGGGATTCCAAAACTCCATCTTATCTGTGTTCCACAGTTTATCAGACTCAGCTGGTACACACTAAATGACTCTTAATAGATAGTTTATTAATTTACAATGAGAAATATTAGGTCAAGTAGTAGATGTTTGCTTTGTTATAAACACATTGTCTCTGTATGGGCACAACTTAAAAAAAACCACATTGCCACAGGTTTCCTGGGGCACACGGAATCAGTGCAGGAAGAGAGGCTACTGCTTTGTGTGGCCGATGGCATGAGTCCTTTCTAATCCGACCACCCCCTGTGGCATCATCTTGCTGCAGCTGAGGTGAACAGGGTGCTTGCATTTGCTTGTCAGTATGGTCTGTCCTCCTGATGGCCTTTGAGCAGAATGAATTTAAAATCATTTTCATGTCAGGCGCAGTGGCTCGCACCTGTAATTCCAGCACTTTGGGAGGCTGAGGCGGGTGGATCACTTGAGGTCAGGAGTTCAAGACCAGCCTGGCCAACATGGTGAAACCCTGTCTCTACTGAAAATACAAAAATTAGCTGGGCGTGGTGGTGGACACCTGTAATCCCTGCTATTTGGGAGGCTGAGGCAGGAGAGTTGCTTGAGTCCAAAAATTCAAGACTAGCCTGGGCAACGTGGCAAAACACCTCTACAAAAAAAAAAAAAATTTTTAAATTAGTCAGGTGTGGTGGGGCATGTCTTTAATCCCCAAAGCGGGGAGGATTACTTGAGCCTGGGAGGTTGAGGCTGCAGTGAGCTGTGATTATGATCCTGCACTCCAGCCTGGGCAACAGAGCAAAGACCCTGTCTCCTCCTGCCCTATCCCCTCCAAAAAAAACCCTTATAATTTGAAATAGGCCTAAAACATCTTGTGTACTTTTTTTCCAGCCTAAGCAGAAAATCGGCAATGTAATAATTTATTAATGACTCAGGGTCATCACTATGGAACTTGGGTATTATACAGTGCAGTGATTTTTGATTGATTTATGTCTTGTCTAGAATGATGTACAAAATATTAAAAGGGATAAATTCTCATAAGGAAAAAACATAAATAAGACTGAAAAAATATAAAATGGATCTACAAATAAGGTTTAGAAATGCCTGCCGTAGTCAGCTGCTGCCTGATCTCAGGTGTCGGTACTGGGTAGAGTTGCCCCCCAAGCTCTGAGAGTCTGTGAGGGTGATGGATGCTCCTGCACAAAAGTAACCTGCAGTGCTGTTTTCTCCCCCTCCTCCTCTTTCTCCTTCTTCAATTCCCTCTTCCTCTTGTTCCTTCTATTTCTAGTTTTATCAAGGATGGAGTTTTCTGCTCCTGGCCCTTTCTTGGAATCTTTTTATTTGTGGCGGGTTTCAGTGGAAGAGAACAGAGGGACATGCTTTTACTTTGACAGTTTTTATTACAAATCCCATCAAAGGTCTTTTAAATCCTGCACCAAGTAGTACTTCCATGTTATCTTCATTAAATAACCACTGTTGTTATGTTTTTATACCCTAGTGTCTTACAGAGTGACCAGAGTCAAACAAAGAATTGCAGGGAAGAGGCATGAAGACACCAGGGCAGTGTGCCTAACCAAGTGTGCCTAACCAACACAATTTCGTCTGTGGGATAGTTTCATCTATGGATGTGACTGCCTATTGGGTATCAGGGTCTAGTCTAATGGAGAATACAAAAATGAATACAACCTCACTAACCAAAAGTTACTCCAAACACTTAACCCATAAATACAGAAAATTTTCTCCACCATTTCTGAGTTAGCAGACCCTTGGAATGGAAATGATCTAAAGTCTCTTCTTCCTCAGACATTCTCAGAGTGATGGGCTATTGCAGACATGGGATTGTGGAGAATTCCCACTATGCAATTATCTGCAGGTTCTTTAAGCTCGAATTCTACATTCTAGTTTAGTATTTTATAGCTTTGCTTATTTTGATGGTCAAGATGACTCATTATATCACCTCTCAATACCTGGTGTCATTGTTTTTATAATTTTTATGTATTTTATTTATTTATTTATTTATTTAGAGACAAGGTCTCACTCTGTTGCCCATGGTGGAGTTTAGTGGCATGATCCTGACTCATTGCAGCCTTGAACTTCTGGGCTCAAGTGATCATCCTGCTTCTGCTTCCTGAGTAGCTAGGACTACAGGTGTGCACCACCATGACTAGCTGATTTTTATTTATTTATTTTTATAGAGATGTGGTCTTGCTGTGTTGCCCAGGCTGAGTTTGAATTCCTAGCCTCAAGTGATCCTCCCGCATTGGCCTCCCAAAGCTCTGGGATTACAGGTGTGAACCGCTGCACCCGGCTGTTTTTTGTTTGTTTGTTTATTTGTTCATTGAGGCTGTTGTTGCTGTTTTGATTTCTCCTTGACTCAGGAGTACTTTAGAAAAGACTTTTCTGCATCTGTTCCCCACCCCCCCCCACCATCAGTTTCAAGGATTTTCCCTTCTTCCTTGGTTAATTGTTTCTTTTTATGTTTTTTGTTGTTTTTTTTTTTTCTTTTGAGACGGAGTTTCGCTCTTGTCCCCCAGGCTGGAGTGCAGTGGCGCAATCTGGCTCACTGCAACCTCCGCCTCCTGGGTTCAAGCGATTCTCCTGCCTCAGTCTCCCAAGTAGCTGGGACTACAGGCATGCACCACCACGCCCAGCTAATTTTTGTATTTTTGGTAGAGATGGGGTTTCACCATGTTGGCCAGGAGGATGGTCTCAATCTCTTGACCTTGTGATCCACCCACCTTGACCTCCCAAAGTGCTGGGATTACAGGCATGAGCCACCGTGCCCAACCCTTTTTCTTTTCTTAACCTTTGCATTGTAGTTAAGGAATGTGCCATAGCTTTCATTTACTTTGGTTCTTAAATTGATCCCTTTTTAAACTTTATAAAATCTTTTTACATGTCTGTACTTTTCCTCTGATTGTCTGTTCCTTCTGTGTGTCTGTAGCTGCCTAGTGCTGAGAGTTGAAATAAGTTCTGTCAGAGGTCATATATAGCTGTATTCAAATCTTATAGTTTAAGACAGGAAGAAAGAAAGGTTTAACTTAAAGTACAAAAAGAAAATACAGTTAACTCATCTGAGTTGTAGGGGGTGTGATGAATTCTTAAGGAGACCTGACCTTGATGTCTTTTCCATGCCCTTGAACAGCTGAACTTTCAATCTTGCCTTCTCCTACATGGTGAGAGATCTGAATCATCTAGGGTCACTCAGTAGTTTAGTGCATTCGAGCAGAGATTGAGGGCAATGCAGCCAGTGGAGAGGGTGTGTTAGAGTATCTGGTTGCTTGAGAAATTTAAGATGAGCAATTCAAACTATATGGTGGTTTGGCAGGTGGAACCGCGTAGCCCCATTGTGCTTCTGAGAAGGAATGTTGTGTGTGCCCTCACTAGCCTTGCTATCCTAGAAGGTTTGAATAGTCCAGATTCCTTTGAGCCACTCTTGATCCTCTGGCTAACAATCAGTGTCATAGCATAGCATTCTTTTCAAATTAAAATATAATCAGTCTCCAGAAATAAAGACAGTTTCCTAGAGGTAACTCGGCAAGTATTGGGTGAGCAAAAGGCGGGGAAGAAAGGTAACAGTACGTATGAGGACTATGGACCAATGCTCGTTATTCGGGGAGCTGCATGCAGTGGGGTCTGTGAGTGTTCCCAAGGTTGAGGGGGCCAATGACAAGTCCGGTGACATGTATGCTGTTCTTTGGCCTGATTGCTGCTGCACCATGAATTCTGAGGTTTTCTAGTAAGGTTCTGGTTCTTCATCATTTAAAAATGTGAATGTGGCATTAGGGGAAGGGCTGGGGTGACATCCATAGGGATTGTCAGGCCTCTGCACTTGCACTCCAGACTTCACTTTGCCATTCAAGACACAGCATTGCTGCTGCCACTCCTCCCTGGGTGCAGCCGTCATTGGCGGCTCCCTGAAGACTTATGGCTCTTTGCAGAGGGGCTTAGCTCTGGAGGCAGGCATCTGACCTGGGTTCACGGCCAGGCTCTGCTGCCTAAGAGCGTTGTGGTCTTGGGCGATTCACCTTCCTGGCAGGAACCTTAGTTTCCTGGTCTGTGTAATGGAGCTGATGATACCACCTTGCAAATTGTTGTCAGGATTAGAGATAGGGTATGTAAAGTGCTATCATCACTTTATTATAGTTTATTCTGTTGTGCCATGTGCCTCCTAATAATGAACAAGAGCGAGCCCCTGCTGATAAGGAGAATGACTGTATGAACACGTGCATGCACACTCACCCACCTACAAACTCACCAAAATGGTCCCTGATGTCTTCCTGGCATATAGGGGCCTTCTAAGAGCCAGGACTGCTATTCACATGCAGATGAGACCTTAGTCCTCCCTGGGAAAAACACCTTTGGTCTGACCTGATCAAGCATGCTTTATCACCTGGTGGGGCTGAACTTTTAGGGGAAGTGATAGTGACTAGCTGAGAAGGACCAGAGGAGGCAGATCCAGGCCTCATCCATTCCCCTCACTTGATAGATAGGAAATCTAAAGGCAGGCAAATCACCTCAATGCCTATGGGCATTTTTATTGGGCATTAGAGTCAGGACTAGTGATTCGTGGGCTCAGAGTCCTAGACCTCACTTTCTTTAGTACATCTAAGTTGATGAAACCAGGTAAACCACTAAACTGTAGGGCCTTCCGACATCTGAATCAGTTTGAGACTTCTTAAAAGATAAAAGGGGATCTCCTCCCATGTAGTCAAATTAGTTATCAAAAAGCACAGATTGGATTGATTGATTGATTGATTGATTGATTGTAGAGATGTGGTTTTACTGTGTTGTCCAGGCTGGCCTCGAACTCCTTTGCTCAAGTGATCCTCCTGCCTCAACCTCCCAAAGTGCTGGGATTACAGGAATGCGCCACCACACCCAGCCTAAAGCACAGATTAGTCTGTATCTTTCTCAAAAGTTGATGAGACATGTGCGTGCCAGTCATATGAAACGAATTGGCAAGACTTTAAAAGCAGTCATTCTTATTTTAAAATGAGTAGAAATGGCATTTATCATCAGATTGTTAGATTGTAAACCCCATGAGGGCAAAACTCAGGTCTTCCTTGTTTATTATCGAATCTTCAGCTTGTGGGCACCAAAGGTGCATTGTGGGTACCTGGTAACCATTGGAGGAATAAATTCTTCCTTTCTCTATTTCTGGTTCCTGGGAGGTCTCACAGAGAGAACCTAGCCAGCATGTATGCGTGTAACCAGCAGGGCAGAAAAAAAGCTCAACTGAGGCATTTATTATGTAATACTCAATTCAGATATTCATTTTATTTACATAAATGTTGCTTTGTGCCAAAGAACTAGTGAATATGAAATCTTAATAAAATCTTGATATTTTCATAAATATTTTGTTCATGCTGTTTCATATTTTTCAATCTGAAGAATTCTAATATGTTGTAGAAAAGGGTGAAAAACATACTTTTTACGATAAAAATGCATACAAATGGAATTATGGAAAGCATTTGTTAATACTGTATAGAAGATTATATATTATTCTGATTGCTTTCAAGTTTTGGGTGAAAAAAGCAGTTCTTGACTACCTTTAAAATTATATAGTTAAAACTCTCATTTTCCACATTGCTTTTCTTTGATGGGAACTAAAAAAGCCT
>NW_012102632.1:1783023-1783565 GCF_000951045.1 Mandrillus leucophaeus | reverse complement strand
AGTGGCATGATCCTGACTCATTGCAGCCTTGAACTTCTGGGCTCAAGTGATCATCCTGCTTCTGCTTCCTGAGTAGCTAGGACTACAGGTGTGCATCACCATGACTAGCTGATTTTTATTTATTTATTTTTATAGAGATGTGGTCTTGCTGTGTTGCCCAGGCTGAGTTTGAATTCCTAGCCTAAAGTGATCCTCCCTCACTGGCCTCCCAAAGCTCTGGGATTACAGGTGTGAACCGCTGCACCCGGCTGTTTTTTGTTTGTTTGTTTATTTGTTCATTGAGGCTGTTGTTGCTGTTTTGATTTCTCCTTGACTCAGGAGTACTTTAGAAAAGACTTTTCTGCATCTGTTCCCCACCCCCGCCCCACCATCAGTTTCAAGGATTTTCCCTTCTTCCTTGGTTAATCGCTTCTTTTTATGTTTGTTTTTTTTTCTTCTTCTTCTTTTGAGACGGAGTTTCGCTCTTGTCCCGCAGGCTGGAGTGCAGTGGCGCAATCTCGGCTCACTGCAACCTCCGCCTCCTGGGTTCAAGCGATTCTCCT
>NW_012102632.1:1738936-1781343 GCF_000951045.1 Mandrillus leucophaeus | reverse complement strand
GTTCCCAAGGTTGAGGGGGCCAATGACAAGTCCGGTGACATGTATGCTGTTCTTTGGCCTGATTGCTGCTGCACCATGAATTCTGAGGTTTTCTAGTAAGGTTCTGGTTCTTCATCATTTAAAAATGTGAATGTGGCATTAGGGGAAGGGCTGGGGTGACATCCATAGGGATTGTCAGGCCTCTGCACTTGCGCTCCAGACTTCACTTTGCCATTCAAGACACAGCATTGCTGCTGCCACTCCTCCCTGGGTGCAGCCGTCATTGGCGGCTCCCTGAAGACTTATGGCTCTTTGCAGAGGGGCTTAGCTCTGGAGGCAGGCATCTGACCTGGGTTCACGGCCAGGCTCTGCTGCCTAAGAGCGTTGTGGTCTTGGGCGATTCACCTTCCTGGCAGGAACCTTAGTTTCCTGGTCTGTGTAATGGAGCTGATGATACCACCTTGCAAATTGTTGTCAGGATTAGAGATAGGGTATGTAAAGTGCTATCATCACTTTATTATAGTTTATTCTGTTGTGCCATGTGCCTCCTAATAATGAACAAGAGCGAGCCCCTGCTGATAAGGAGAATGACTGTATGAACACGTGCATGCACACTCACCCACCTACAAACTCACCAAAATGGTCCCTGATGTCTTCCTGGCATATAGGGGCCTTCTAAGAGCCAGGACTGCTATTCACATGCAGATGAGACCTTAGTCCTCCCTGGGAAAAACACCTTTGGTCTGACCTGATCAAGCATGCTTTATCACCTGGTGGGGCTGAACTTTTAGGGGAAGTGATAGTGACTAGCTGAGAAGGACCAGAGGAGGCAGATCCAGGCCTCATCCATTCCCCTCACTTGATAGATAGGAAATCTAAAGGCAGGCAAATCACCTCAATGCCTATGGGCATTTTTATTGGGCATTAGAGTCAGGACTAGTGATTCGTGGGCTCAGAGTCCTAGACCTCACTTTCTTTAGTACATCTAAGTTGATGAAACCAGGTAAACCACTAAACTGTAGGGCCTTCCGACATCTGAATCAGTTTGAGACTTCTTAAAAGATAAAAGGGGATCTCCTCCCATGTAGTCAAATTAGTTATCAAAAAGCACAGATTGGATTGATTGATTGATTGATTGATTGATTGTAGAGATGTGGTTTTACTGTGTTGTCCAGGCTGGCCTCGAACTCCTTTGCTCAAGTGATCCTCCTGCCTCAACCTCCCAAAGTGCTGGGATTACAGGAATGCGCCACCACACCCAGCCTAAAGCACAGATTAGTCTGTATCTTTCTCAAAAGTTGATGAGACATGTGCGTGCCAGTCATATGAAACGAATTGGCAAGACTTTAAAAGCAGTCATTCTTATTTTAAAATGAGTAGAAATGGCATTTATCATCAGATTGTTAGATTGTAAACCCCATGAGGGCAAAACTCAAGTCTTCCTTGTTTATTATCGAATCTTCAGCTTGTGGGCACCAAAGGTGCATTGTGGGTACCTGGTAACCATTGGAGGAATAAATTCTTCCTTTCTCTATTTCTGGTTCCTGGGAGGTCTCACAGAGAGAACCTAGCCAGCATGTATGCGTGTAACCAGCAGGGCAGAAAAAAAGCTCAACTGAGGCATTTATTATGTAATACTCAATTCAGATATTCATTTTATTTACATAAATGTTGCTTTGTGCCAAAGAACTAGTGAATATGAAATCTTAATAAAATCTTGATATTTTCATAAATATTTTGTTCATGCTGTTTCATATTTTTCAATCTGAAGAATTCTAATATGTTGTAGAAAAGGGTGAAAAACATACTTTTTACGATAAAAATGCATACAAATGGAATTATGGAAAGCATTTGTTAATACTGTATAGAAGATTATATATTATTCTGATTGCTTTCAAGTTTTGGGTGAAAAAAGCAGTTCTTGACTACCTTTAAAATTATATAGTTAAAACTCTCATTTTCCACATTGCTTTTCTTTGATGGGAACTAAAAAAGCCTGGTAAATTGTCAACAGGGAGTCGGATGTATTAGAAATAATAATGCAGGAGCATACTAGGGCCGAGGAAAGGAATTTGCACGTTTGATATGTTCAATAACCTAATGGCATGTTGGGTGGAATTTTAGAGAGACAGGGCTGTTTGAGGTCCAGTGGCTTTTGAAAGAGGAGACAATTCAGGCCAGGCGCAGTGGCTTATGCCTGTAATCCCAGCACTTTGGAAGGCCGAGGCGGAAGGATCATTTGAGGTCAGGAGTTCAAGATGAGCCTGGGGGCCAACATGGTGAAACTCTGTTGCTTCTAAAAAAATACAAAAAAATTAGCCAGGCATGGTGGTGCGTGCCTATAATCCCAGCCACCCAGGAGGCCGAGGCAGGAGAACCGCGTGAACCCAGTTGCAGTGAGCTGAGATCGCATCACTGCCCTCCAGCCTGGGCAATAGAGCAAGACTCCATCTCATAAAAAAAGCTGGGACAAGAAGGGCTCCAAGTGAGCACCTAGGCATAGATAGATGGTGGTTATAGATAAGCCTAACCCAGAAAAATGGAATAAATTTCACATGCTCAGAACAACTCCACCTTGAACCCTTTCCTTTGTTTGAACATCTCAACCCCAGTATCTGGGACCACCAGTTGGGGTCCTGAAGTTCCCCATCCTGCATAGCCCATGGAATCCAATTCTGGTGGCCAGGCCTCCTCTGCCCTCCCTGAGTTCCTGCTGGATGGATGGGGATGGAGATCCTCTCCACCGGGCTCCTTAGTGTGTATGATAAATACATCTAGATGTTGTCATAGTCTGAATTTTTTGCAATGACAAAACAGTTTTATTTCAGGATGAAAACGCAGCTCTAAAACGCAGCTCTACTTCTGTAGCTGTTTGAGACATTGTTGGCATGCAGCTTGTATGAGGCCTCTCCATTTCTGAAATGATTTAAACTAGGAGACACAGTATTGTATGTTCTGCCAAAGAAAGGTCATTAGCATGACAGGATAAATGTAAGACACCAAGGTTGAGAATGTGGATTGAAACGTGGATTTGCAGGACAAAAAGCGTATGAAGTGCTTACTTCTGAGCACACGATATTACAGGCTTGTGTTGCTTGCAGAAGAAATGGATCTGCTATTTATGCTGCTTTGTCTCTGGTTATTGCATTTTGCTCCAAAAACTGGGTTATAGGGATATTGCAGTTGTTTATGGTAAAATGAATAGGATGGCATGTGGCTAGCTGGGTATTTTGAATTATTAATGTCATGGTACTCGATGTTTTTAGTGGCCAATAAAGACTTCCTGTTTATGATAAATCAGGGTGTGGGATTTGTTTCATTATGTTTGTACACTACATTGTATTTTAATTAAAATATAATGTTGAAGTTACTTCAAGGCCTTATTTAGACTGACTTTAAAAAGAAATGGAAGAGTCCATGTGGTAAGGCTTGTGAGTCATACAGTCCCCGTCGTCTGTGTGGAGACCATGGGGACCAGATCTGGCACGCAGAACCCCAAATCCCGTGTCCTTGACAGACGGGTGGGGGTGATATTTTAGAATGCAGCCAACCTCTTTAACAGCTGCCCCTGAGTGTTCAAATATAGAAATTGGAGTTCTGTTACCATTTTGTTCAAATGAAAGGTACTGCTGAAAGAAATACTTCTGTCTGTGTTTCCGCTTACTGCACTGGCTTCCTGTTAGAAGTGATGTTCCTCAGGGAATCCTTTCATCTCCAAAAAGGATGGCAGACTTGTGCTTTTCCAAGGAGTCGTTTTCCTTTGTTGTACTTTTTAAAAATCCAGGCAAGGAGGAGAGGTAATGGAAGGTCTTCGTGACAGTGAGGTCATCATCATGTTTAAATAAAAGAGTTCTTATAAGATCCCAGGTTTGTCATTGCCACCAAGCTTCCCTGAACCTTCTACCTCACCTGCGAGGTAGATCTCGAGTAGAATGTTCTACCAGATTTGTAAAAGAACAAACACAGTATTAGTGACACACGTATTTTTATAAGCTTTTTTTTTTTTTTTTTTGCAAATTGTTAATGCCCTTAGATTTTAGAGATTTTACAATAGAAGACAAATTTTACTGTTTATTGTTTTTACTTTTATAATAAAATCTCATTTAGAATTCAGGAGAGCTGGAATTTTCCTTGGTACTTAATAAGAAAATGATGAGCATGAGCTGGATTTAAGAGGAATGCTGACTCTTTTTTTTTTTTAATTGTGGTAAAATAGACATAACATAAAGGTTAACATTTTAACTATGTTTAAATGTACAGTGCTGTGGCATTGAGGACATTCGCCTTGTGCAGCCATCACTACCCTTCATCTCTAGAACTTCATCCTCTCAAACTGAGATTCTGCACCCATTGTATGGAATGTTCATGTTTAAAGTGCCATTTACATCTGAGATGCTCAGGCTGGTGCTCTGAACAGACTCTTTCCAAATTGTTTTTCCCTGTGAGCTAAAGGAGAGGGTGTTGATAACGAATGTGACTGGGCAGCTGCGCACCAGCTTTGTTAGTTCGGAGCCCCATTTTACACACGAGAGAATGGACACCCAGAGCAGGGTTGGACCACTTGCCCCAGACTTGTTAGCTGCAGTGGTGGAATTCAGACAGTTGTGCCTAATGCAGAAGCTGTACTAACTACTTCAATTCAGCGATCCTTCTGCCAGCTTCTTTAATTCACAGGGTTCACTGTGCTTCTCCATGTTTAGTCCATATCCCAGACTTTGATAGGCTTATCGCAAGCGGCTCTCTTGGCAATTTCCATTCTGAGTTAAGTCAGTAATCTCTCTGAAAGCTTTAGTTTCCTTCTCTGTGAAATAAAGTGGACCATCTGTGTGATTCTCTAAGGGCCTTTTCATTTCTATCCTGTGTTTGGTATCTTTCCCCAATTGATGCTGTGAACTTTTTAAGCTTTTAAAAAGGACGGAGTAGGGGGATGGAAGGTTTCTGGTTGTAAAATAGCAAGTAGGAAATACAAGGAAAAAAGAAGGTAGGACAGGCACAAAGAGAGGATTAGGTCCAGGAGAACAGAACTGAAGATACCATCAAGGAGGGGCCAAAGGGCTGCTTCAGCTGCTTCATGGGGTCTGCCCAGTGGAGAGTGTCTGTTTAACACACTTCCATTTTGAATGTTTGCAAAACACATTTAAGGGAATAAACAGCAAGAGTGGGCAGTGCTGAGCTGGAGCTGATGGAATAAGTGGGCCAGCATTCAGGTTTCAGTTCACATGTGGCCTTGTGGTGTCCTGGAGCTGCATTTAACTCTTCCTAGGCCTCACTGTTTATGGAAACAGGAAAGTGGCCTGGATGGGGGAAGGACTACAAGTACAGGAGAGAGGATTAAGGCTGGCCTGCTTATTTAATTCTTGCAGTTTCACTCACTGCTTATTTAATTCTTGCAGCAGTCCCAGAGGCAAGCCTTACTCCACCATTCTGTGGCCGTGGAGAGGGCTGCTACAGGTGCAAGGCAGAGCTGGGTTCAGACCTTGTGCTGTCTGATTGTGAAGCGTACTCTTCTTTCTGCATCCTCTACGAATCTCCACCTTCCCTCCCCTGTCCCCCACCTCCTCATGGTCATGACCACATACTCCAGGTTACTTACAGAATCCCTGTTTTAGCCCAGCATTAAGAGAGAGGACTCCAAACTCTCATGTCTGGGTGCAGGGCCTCAGACGATGGCATCAAGCAGGCCCACTTGCTCTCAGCTTTGCTTTCTTCCTTGTATAATTCTCAAGGAGGCTCAGGCTCAGCAGAAGAGGGTGCAGACATCCTAGGGAAGACTGGGATTGACCAGGCTTGGGTCCTAGGCTTATCCCCTAAGCAGTCACTCTGGCTGGGAGGATTCAATACTCTCATTGCCCAGACCTGGACATGTGTTCATACCTAGAGTTCAAGGACTGGGAGGCAGTGGGATGCTCCAAAAAGACAGAGCAGGTCATACACGTTCTCTGTCCCCAGTAAGTCACTCTCCAAGAACTTCCTGGCAAACATCTCAGCAGTTTTAGTGCAGGAACTAAATGTAGTGTTGCTGTCTCAGATTCACAGTCATTTGCAAGTCAGTGTCAAGCAGGCAAACTCAACCAACCATCTGTGTCTCCTCCACTATAGCACTTGTATGAACTCATCCTACAAAGAAATAAAACAATTAGAAATGAGATACTTGAGTTTCTAGTTCTAAAAAATATTTTTCCGCCTTGGCAATCAAATTGATAATTAAATTCAATATTTAAAGTTTTTTTCCCCAACATAGAGAATTCATGAAATCTGTACCTTAACTTTTGGCTGAGTTTCTTGGAAGTGGAATAGGTATTTATTTATTTATTTATTTAAGACAGGGTCTGGCTCTGTCACCCAGGCTGGAGTGCAGTGGTGCGATCTTGGCTCATTGCAACTTCTACCTCCCGGACTCAAACCATCCTCCTACCTCACCCTCGAGTAGCTGGGGCTACAGAAGTGCACCACCATGCCGGACTAATTTTTGTATTTTTGGTAGAGATAGGGATTCACCATGTTTCCCAGGCTGGTCTTGAACTCCTGGGCTCAAGCAGTCCTCCTGCCTCAGCCTCCCAGAGTGCTGGGATTACAGGTGTGAGCCACCACGCCTGGCCTAGATGTTTTATATAAGCCAGCCCGTGCAGTCAGCTCAAATACCCTGTGGAGGAGGTAGTATTCTAACCATTCAACAGTTATTTGTGCAGTTGTAGAGAGAAGGCAACATTTTCTGGCTTTTCCAACATTTTAAATAATTACAGAATGCCAAAAGAATCTCTATTATTATTAGAACAGTTTCATGCACAATTATACTCAGATAAGTTCAAGCAAATTGTTCTATTTTACTTGTAACAGATCCAAAGAGATTTAATTTTATATTTTTTTAGGACTATAACTTTTCCTCTGAAAGATGATTTTTAAAAAATAAAACGAAGTCATTATGTCAGGTCTTGTTTATTTTTGCTTTGGCACAGAGAAAGGGTATATGGTAGGAGAGAATAGTCTTGAATGTCATAAAGTATTTTGTTCTTTTGAAGGTAGATTTCAACATGACACAAAGGGCCCTTCCCTGAACCACTATTTGAAAAGAATTTCAAGCATCTAGGATAGAATGAAGCATCGTACATTAATGGTGGATGCTGCTTTACAAAAATTAGATAAAGCTTATCTTGATAGGTATTGAAATGAGTGACTAGGTTTAGGAAAGGCTACATTGATTAGCAGGTATTTCACCACACCAAGCCCTTTTGTAAGTTATGTTTTCCTAAAATGCCCTTGTTATTCTGTGCATTGTGTTATCATCATCTGGCATGGGACCTGGGCCTTCCAGAGCCTCTGCTGTTAGCTCTGCTCCTGTCTCCTTGCCTGGGCAGATATCCCCCAGGCTGCTACTTCCAGCCACTTGTCTTCCTCTGCACTGTGGCAGGAGAAAGAATGAGGAGAGCTCAGGAACTTGTCTTTCTTAACATAGATATCCAAACAGTTTCAGGAAGATTTTTCTTTGTAATTAACCCTGAGAGGTTGACTTTTTATGCCATGCTTATTAGCATTTTCCAAAGTTCCCTGAAACTCAGTATATTCCCAAACTAAACTTATTTCCTACTGAAACCAACAAAAATCCAATTCTACCTATTATCTCCTTCCCAGTCTCTCAATTTGTGCCAGTTTTCTCATCATTTACCTATACAATTGTCTTTGAATCTCTCCCTGCACCCCTCTACCTGCTACATACATGTGGGATGAGAGCAGCTCTCTTCTGCAAAGCACATTTTCCCAATGATCGCCCTCCTTCCCACTGCCACACTCGCCGCCCACCTCCACTTTGTCGGCTCTTGTGTACATTCCCAAGCCCTTCCACACTCTGGTTCCTCGGGGGACTCTTCCCTCCCCTGCTGCTATTGCCTTTCTTTATGTTTTTAAATCTCCTCTCCTTTGACATTGGCTGCAAGCTCCACCTTCTACCTGAAGCTTTTTCTGACTTTCAGGTCCCCATTTTGATCATTCTCTTTGCTGTACTTCAATGAACTTGACCACAATATTAATTTTGCCTACATTTATACTTGATTTTGGTGTTATTTCTTGGTTTGAATCTTATTTCCTTCATTATTTCCCCAAAGACCTGTAACCCAAGAGCACATGGTTTACCCTCCTTACATCCAGTGTTATTTGAAGGGACTGAGCCTGCTTTTAATGCTGTATTTGGTATGTTTTCTTTTATAACCACTGTTGAGAATACCTAGACTGTGCCCAGGTTTTAGAAACTTCCAGGGGTTATAATGAGCTGTTTGTAAGTGTCCCTTTTAATCAAATTAGTTAAAAATTGGAAAAAGGAAAAAATATACAGCAGACATTACTAACCTTTAAATTTTTATTCAAATAGCACCAAAACAGCGGATACTTTAAAATGTATTTTCTTTGTTTTCACCATTGGAATGAACAACCAATAGAAATCTGTTTGTGAAATTTTACTTAGTATAATGCTAAACAATTTTCTAAATCTACAAATTTTTTTTTGGCAGTTCCTCAAAAAAAGGTGTATTTTAAGGAAAAATAAGTATATTTTAGGTGATTGATGCTTTTTTCTTCCTCTTCCTCATAATTAATATATAAAGCACATTTGTTAAGTTTTGGCTAAAAGGTTTGCCTGAGGGCAAAAGTATTTCCCATGGCCAACTGTGTTTTCTGGCAGGTCCTGTTTATGCACCTGCGTCCCTTGCATAGTCAGTCTTTTTATTCTGAGGCTTTTCTCTAAAGTTTACTTTTTATTTTTTAATGTTTATCTAAAGTTTATAAAGTTATTAGGATTTCTCAATATCCTCAGACCTCATCCTTCAGTTAACATTCACGTTACCTTGTGTATTTATCTTTGTCCTATGTCTTAAGACATTTCCACTAGGAATTCTAGCTCTGAAATATTTAAAATGTTGACTTCAAAGTCAGTGGAACTGTGCCAAGTGTGCTTCTCTGAAGATAAATGGGAGAGCTCCTGACAAAGGACAAAGTCAAGGCCCATTAACTTAAACAGGATGCAGTGCGTCTCAGGGAGGCCAGGCTTGTTCATGGTTGTAGAAGGAAAAGCAAGCTTTACATTAAAACAAAAACAAACAGATTTTAACCTTGTAAGTGATCGTTCCCATGAGACACCATCTCCTTGGCGCTGTCAGCCTCCATTGCAGGAACTTCCTGCCTCAGTACTTCCTCTTGCTCCTGAGATGGCTGCCGAGCCCTCAGTTTCAGGGTGCTCATGGGGGCATGTCCCATTACCATATGCTGAGCGGGAATGGAAACCTAAATTTGTGCTGATCCGCCTGTACTCAGCATAGCCTCTGACTGCAAAAGGACAGTAGACATTGGGAGAGGCTGAGAGCAAAAACTTGCAAAGGGGATTACTGTACACATCACACTGCCCGTGACAAAGAGTAATGATTCAGGGTTGTGGCTTCCCCCTGGTAAAAATTGGGAGACTTTAATTTCTTGTGCTCTGTTTTAAGAAAATCTTATATCATGCTTAAAAACGTTAATGCTTACTTGCTTACTAAATATTATTACGGTCTTTGTTTTTGCTACAAGAGATTCTGTTCCTGTCTAGATCCCCAAGATGATGTTAAACTTTGAATGGATTATATATCCAATGGAATGATGACTGTGTCTGAAATTTAATTTTAATTTGTTCAAAAATGGCTTTTGGCTAGAATCACATTCTGTTCAAAGCGACGGTGCCTCCAAACTCGCTGATCCCTGAGCCTGGAAATTGTTAACTTGCCCAAAGAGAGATACAGTTTTATCTACCCTTGTGGAACTTACATCATCATTGGCAGTGTAGGGCATGCCATGGTACAGTTAATCACATCCACCTTCCTGTCATTAAGTGTCTTAGTGGATAGCTCAGGAAAGAAAATTCTGTCTGTAGACTGGAGGAGTCAGGAAATGTGAAGGGACGAGGTAGGACCGGAATGGACCCGAAGGACTCCAAAGTTGTCCAGGTGATGACAAAGTGGGAGGACATTCTGGGCACGGGGTGTTTATGAGCCAGTGAGGGAAGAGCCTGAGCCACAGGAGCAGAAGGGCCACCTGGAGAGAAAAGAAAGGGTTGGAATAGTTGGACGGGACTAGATTGTGGACATGGACTTTTATCCTAAGCATAGTGATTGCCTAAAGAGTTTGATGAACAAAGTAACATAACAGAAGTTTTTGGGTTTTTTTTTTTTTTTTGTCTTTTTCTTTTTTCAAGGAAGATATATCTGTTGGGAAGGATGGATTGGAGTGGGGAGTGACATGAGTGGGGCAGTTTATATATTTGAAGGAAAACTGGTCTGGGAGAGAAGAGAAGTCAGGTGTGGGCATTAATTATGCCTGGGAGATTCCCAGGTTCTGCCTGGGAAAAAGGGAGAAGCTGGGATGGAAGCTGGTAGGCTATCAGAGTGTATGCTGTTAGCAGGAGTCAGGGTAGAGCAATGGATTGACAGCAGGTCAGTAATCAAGAACCATGACACCTGCTTCCTTCTCAACCGTAAGCTGACATACAGAAACCAACAGGATGGGACAAAACAGGTGGGTAGTTTGAGCAGCCAAGGTCCCTCTGGGGCAGTCTGAGCACCATGGAGAGGGATGTACAGGCAGCAAAAGTAAGGTTTCCAGAAAGACTCTGGGTAACAGACTCTGGGTACCTGGATGGAGATGTTCATCACTGGGCAAACTGTACACGTTCACACACCAAACAGAAGGCAGACCCTGATTAATTGTTCAAAAGATGCTGCCATTTGTAGCTCACCACAAAGCAACAGAAGTGGTGTCAGAGACGATGGGTCTGTAAAACATCTCAAAGATAGGAATGGTGGGACTTAGTGACTATAAGTGTGTGAGAGACGAAGGGGAGGGAAAGGTGATAAATTCATCCTAGTTCCCAAGCCCGTCAGGTATAGGGTATGGTGATTGATAGAAACAGAAGGATTGGGGAACGAATATGAAAAGTCAAGTTTGGGAGATGTTACATGTGAAGTGATGGGGTGCTCAGGAAGAAGCATCAAAAGAAAGGAAGGGTGGGGAGGCTAGGGTTCAAATGAAATACTGGGGGCAAATGAACAGACTTTAAAGACTGGCCACCCATTTATTCGTTTAACAAATATTTATCATATAACTACCATATGTCAGCCACTGTGGTAGGTGCTGGCATTGAACAAGTTCTGTTAATACAAGGAAATCAATTTGAAGATAAAAGATGCCAGAAAGGGATGAGGATTGAGCTTTGAGGGATGCCCACTTGTATGGGAGAAGAAAGAGTAGTGACTAAAGGAAACAGAAGCGTGCCTAGAAAGAGCAGGGGACATCTAGCTAATGTGGTACTGAGGGTACCAGAGAAGAACATTTTCAGAATGACATGGCGTAGTCAATAGCAGACGTTTATTAAGCACCTTTCTCTGATGCAGAAAACATTTTGTTCTTCACCTCATCCCTTCAAAGGTAGAGAAGCCTCCCTTGGCCCCTGAACTCACAGCCTATCTGTGAGCTCTCTTTCATCCTGACTGCCAGGTTCACAGGCAACAACTCCATTAAGCATGCCTTAGCTACTGCCCTACATGTTGAATTTTCTGTTTTATATGTATTTTAAATCAGAATCCTTCCTGGTTTTGCCCCTGACATGGTTTAGATATTTGTCCCCTCCAAATCTCATGTTGAAATGTGACCCCCAGTGTTGGAGGCGGGGTCTGTTGGGAGCTGTTTGGGTCATGGGGGTGGATCCCTCATGAATGGCTTGGTGCCCTCCCCATGGTAATGAGTTCTCTCTCTATTATATTAGTTCATATGAGAGCTTAGAAAGAACCTGACATCTCTCTTACTCTCTCCCCCACCATGTGACACCCTACTTCCCACTTCAGCATCTATGAAAAAAGCTCCCTGAAGCCTCACCAGAAGTGGAGGAAGTACTGATCCCATGCTTGTACAACCTGCAGAACCATGAGCCAAATAAACCTCTGTTCTTTATAAATTACTCAGTCTCAGGTATTCCTTTATAGCAACACAAAGTGGGCCAATACAGCCCCCGTTGCTTTGTGTCATTTGGATATTTCTTGGAATTTACAGGTGGGCTGCTGTCTGAGTTCTCTTCCCTAACTCATCTATTAATAGTGTCACACATCTATTCTGCAGATGCTTTGTGTGTTCTGAGCTTGGGGCTGCACTAGCTCCCCATCTGACTTCCTAATCCCTGCTGCCCTGTCAATGCCTAGGTTTGTTTTCATTTGTTTTGTTTTCTTGCCCTACCCTTTCCACACATGCCGACTTCCTGATTCTATTGCTTAACTAAGCCCTTGATACTATGTCCAACGGCTTTAATCTTGCCACCTGCTCAGACCTGTAGTAGACTTGACCTCATTACTTACTTTTTTGTGACTTCTCCCTGCTGGTCTTCCACTTTTCGTCAGGACGCTGCCTGTTGCTGCCGTGTTGGTATCCTTCTGAGCTGTATCTTGAGTTCCTTAGAGTAAAGAAGCTGTACTCGCTGCCTTAGTCATTTGGATGGGCCTGTGGTTTCATTAGTAGGAGAACACATCAACTGTCTGCCTTCCTGCCTTTTCCCTCTGGCAAATCCCCTTACCTCAGCCAACGCCCAGGACTGAAGTTGGCCAAAGTAGGATGGTCAAGAGGTTCAAAGCATTCTGGGGTTTATAACACCAAGGGCTGAAGATGATGGACTGTGCTCAGGTATAGAGACATACGGATCAGAATTCTGGCCTGGAAGAAATGTGAGGGGATACAGGTCATGATGGTTCTTCTACTGCCTCAGCATTCTCATCATTAATATCAAGACATTCTGTCCCAATTCCAGTCCTTCTACATAAGTCTGAGCTCTTCAGTCAGATTTCAGTGTCAGAACCTGCTGTGGGACCCAAGGGCCAGCTGTACAGTCGTAGACTCATCTTGTCAAAATATGGTGACACTCTACCTTGAGACTCTGTTGTAAAGTGAATATGTTTAGTCTCACTGGTGAGAATGATCTTTCCCTGGAGAAGAGTGTGTAGAAAATATCTACTTACACATTTAAGTCAGGACCACAGATTTCATGAAGTCTAGGGAGAATCTGACGAAAACATGCGTTTAGTGGATGTGGAAACAGATCAGTAGTTGACCAAGAGCAGACATTGCCGTTGCCCACATAGCTTGTACCCTTCCTGGTCTTGATCTTCTTCCTTCATCTGCCATGACATCCATGTCCGAATTACTCACCTTACATATAACCTTGCTTCTGCTCGTGCTCCCCTTTTATATGTATGTCTTGGCTCCCCCGTTAGACTCAGCTCCTGAAGACCACCAAACATATTCCATTCATCTTTCTGTCCTCTAAAGGTTCCATGTCTGGTCCAAGTACGTGAGCAAAACTAGCCCTGTACATGCAGCAAAACTAGCACAATTTTTTTTCTTCATAATTTCACAAGTAGAAGATTTGTTCTTACTGTAGATCTTACCAACTTTGGCAACAGTTGTCTTTTTTCTTATTAAGTTGAGAACTTCCTATTCATTTAAAGGAAGCATGTTGCAACTTCTCTTTGGTATATATGAATTGCCAGCATCGCTTCTCTTGTGCTTTGGAGCCCTCGCTAAGTAAAATGAGGGTTACTTGAACACAGTCTGCAATACTGTGACAATTGATCTGATAACCCAGCCAGCTACTAAGTGACTAATGGGCAGGTAGTGTAGACTCTGTATGCTGGACAAGGGGAGGGTTCACATCCCAGCTGGGATGGAGTGGGACAATGTGAGATTCCATCATGCTGCTCAGAATTAGGAATTGTTTATTTCTGGAATTTTCTATGTAATATTTTCAGACTGCAGTTGAACTGTACATAATAGAAACTGTGAAAAGCAAAACCATGAATCTGGTAGGGGGACTCTACTGTATATAGACATATAAGAGGAGATTTTTAATGGGAGTTGCCTCACATGATTATGGAGGCCAAGTTCATGATCTCCCATCTGCAAGCTGGAGACCCAGGAAAGCCAGTGATGTAATTCAGGCCCAGTCCAAAGGCCTGAGGACCAGGAGGAGCTGATGATGCAGCATTCCCACTTGGAGGCCAAAGGCCTGAGAATCTTGCCAGGGGAGTGAGGGTGGGCAGGGGAAGGATACAAGTGTATGTCCTGAAGTCTGAAGATCTTAGAACCAGAAGCTCCCGTGTCCAAGGGCAGGAGATCGATATCCCAGCTCAAGAAGAGAGAGATAATTTTCCTATTGTCCACCTTTTTGTTCTATCTGGGATCAGATGATGCTTTCTTTACCCAGTCTACTGATTTAACACTAGTCTCTTCCAGAAGCACCCTCACAGGCACACCCAGAAATAATATTTTACCAGATGTCTGGGCATCCCTTATCCCAGTCTAGTTGATACATAAAATTAGCCATCAGGCCAGCATAGAACTGCTAGTTGAAGTCCTGGGGTTAAATGAGATTGTAGGAGAGAAAATGTAAGATTGTGATAGTAAGACTATAGCTTGGGGAAGATGAGCCAGTAGTAGGCCAGGCCCATTTGTGGCAGGGGCAGGAGGAGGAACCAAGAGTGACTCAGTGTCTCAGAAGCTTAGGAGTGAGTTTTAAGAAGGAAGGCATCGTTAATGTGAACTGCCAAGGAGAAGTTGAACTGGATGAGAGGTGAGAAAAAGCGTTTGAGTTTGGTACTTCTGATAGCCATTTGCAAGACTTCATAGGAGCAGAAGGCAGGTTTCAGAGGGCTTAGGGTTGAGTGGATGGGAGGGTGGGGTGGTGGGGAAATGGAGGTAAGAGATGGAGCTGTGGCCTCAAGCACAGAGTGCTGATGAAAACAGGTCCTTTCTTAGATTCAGAAACTTGGATATATCTGTGGCATTGAGAGAATAAAGATTGAAATTTTACGGGGTCAGGGAGGAGATTCTTCAAGTTTTGGGAGGGGTAAGAATCTGGCGCTCAAGTGGAAGGTTAACCCTTGTTAAGAAGAACCAACATGTCTTCAACAATGCCAGGAAGCAGGGGCAAATGGGCAGGGGAAGGAGAGTGGTCTGGCCTGGTGTAGTCTGTGGAGGAGTACCCCCAGGGCCTCGAGATCCACACTCACCCGCTACCAGCTGTGTATTTGTATTTGGGGAGCAGGAATGTTTACTTCTAAAAAAAAGCCTTAGGGGTAGAAAGCGCTGTGTATAGGCCCTGCTACTATTCCTGCCATCCCTGCGTTTTTCCCACAAAGGTCATGCTTACTAACAGGAATCATTTTTAACCTTTTCCCATTGTGATACTCCCCAAAATAGCAAATCATAAGTTAAAATGCTAAAATTCCTGCATGAATACATCTTTCTGTTTTATTTTGTTGTGTTTTTTTGGAGACAAGGTCTCACTGCCATCGCCCAGGCTGGAGTACAGTGGTGCAACCTCAGCCCACTACAGCCTCAACTTCATGAGCTCAGGTGATCCTCCCACCTCAGCCTCCGTAGTAGCAGGGATGCTACTAGGCGCACAGCACCATGCCCAACTAATTTTTTGTGTTTTTAGCAGATATAACGTTTCACTTTGTTGCCCAGGCTGGCCTCAAACTCCTGGGCTCAAGCAGTTCACGCTTCTCGGCCTCCCAAAGTGCTAGGATTACAGGCGTGAGCCACCGTGCCCGGCCATGAATACATCTTCTGTGTCGCCTATATTGTTACTGGCTGCTCCAAAAATACTGCCTTGTTCCAGACTGGTAGGGTTTAACTTCTGTTTTATTCTAAAATAAAGGCTTTAGACTTTGGAACTGTTAATGTTTTTGAGAAAATACTTTTCACTTGATCCTGTTATCTTTTTTCTAACGCTGTGTCGTTAAACTGACCTATGTTTCACACAAACTTAATTCATTGTCTCTTTTTCCTCCCCTGTGTCTTTTATGTAATTTAACCTGAGAACTAAAGGGGCCTTAGGCTCTAGTCCAACTCTTTTTGCCCAACGTCAGTCAGTGTTTAAGTTTGAAGAATCCGCATACCCACTGGATTAAAATTTATAAGTGTGGAGCCAGGGTGCTTACATGAAAAGTAAATAAATAATAATAATAATTATTTCCCAAGTAATTCAGATACTTCTCATTTTGGAACGATTGGCATAGAGGTCACTAGTCTAATGCTTTGATAGAAAAAAAAAATCCTACTCCTACAGTAAAAAGAGTTGTCCTCATCTGCCAAAACTGGGTGTTAGAACAGAGGTCTCTTACCATTCTACTAAAAGTCCTGATACTTTCACAGAATTATCCACCTCCTTGGTTCCTCATGTGTTGTCAAACAGTATAGTAAAGACAGGAAAAAGCAGTGACAAAAGTCCTTAACACAGAACTAACAAATCTGAGCGTTTGACCTAACACGCTCTTGTTTTCTGAGCCCTTTGAAAAACACTGGCAGTTAGCAGCATGCCTACTGACTCCACATAGAAAGGACCAGCGATGCTGCTTCCCTTTTTTCCCAACAAGTCACTGCCTAATAACTAAAGGAGATTAGGAATGAAAACTTGAAAGAAGAAAAACTCAGTCTCACCACCTGAAGAAAACAATTATTACTATTTTCATGTATTGCTTTGAAGTCCCTTTTCCATGTCTAGATTTCTTTTTAGAAATGTAATTGTGACCCTGTTTTTGTAAGCTCCTTTTTATTGCTTTCTGTTAAAATTAACATGAGTGTTTCCCCATGTTAATTCTTTATGAGACATCATTTTTAATGGTCTGATGTTGCCTTATGAGGTTTATTTTTAGCACAAAATCTACCATGAGTTGTCACAGTTTTGTGAGGGCTGTCTCCATATCTGAAGTATCTGGTGAACTTTTAAAGAATTTTTTTGTCATGAAATATAACTGCCATACATAGAAGTTTATAAAACACAGATGTCCAGCTTAATGACTTATAAAAGGAACACTTGTGGTGTGACATAGACTATCCCCAGCATTTACAACCCCCAGGAAGGACATGCTTCTCTCTAGTGATGACCATTTCCCTTTTTGCCTGTAATCACTATCCTGACTTTAGTGATTCACTTCTTTGCTTTTCTTTATAGGCTTACCATTCAATTAATATCCCTAAACAATAATGTTTAATTTTGGTAGGTTTAAGTTTTTGTAAATGGTGTCACATAGTGTGTGTTTTGCTGTATCTGCCTCTTTTCCCTAACAGCATTTTTTTTAAGAGGGTCACCCAGGCTGGAGTGCAGTGGCACGAACACTGCTCACTGCAGCCTCGACCTCCTGGGCTCAAGTGATCCTTCCACCTCAGCCTCCCAAGTAGTTTGGACTACAGGTGATGCCACTTTGCCCAGCTCATTTTTTTTTTCATTTTGTGAAGATGGGGTCTTGCTTTTTTGCTCAGGCTAGTCTCCAACTTCTGGTCTCAAGTGGTCTTCCCACCTTGGCCTTCCAAAGTGCTGAGATTACAGGCGTGAGCCATCGCATCCAGCCTTAACAGCATGACTTTAAGATTCACTGGTGGTGACGGGTGCACCAAAATCTCAGAAATCACCACTAAAGAACTTATCCACGTAACCAAAAACCGGTTGTACCCCCAAAACTATTGAAATAAAAATATGAATCTTTTAGTGTCCATGTATTCTGCAGCACAACTATACCACAGTTTCTTCATCCACTCTGCTGTTGATATACCTTAGGGCTGTCTCTAACTGTGTAGGCATGCATTCAAGTCTAGTATATATTTCTGGTATATGTAAGCATTTATTTGTGTGTTGAATTTATCTTGGAGTAGAATTGCTAGGTCCCTGGGTATGTGCTAATAAAATCATGTCACTTCATATTGCCAAACTTTTTCTAAACTGAGTCTATCAACATAAACCCCAACAGTGAATGAGCATTCTTGCACACATCCTTGCCAACACTTAATATTGTTAGGCTTTTGAATTTTTGTCAGTCTGATAAATGTGTAGAGTATCACATGATTATTTTAATTTGCATCTTCCTTTTTACTAATGAAGTTGAATAACTCTTCTCTTTTTTTCTCTTTCTCTGTCTTTCCCTCCCCTCTTTTTTTTCTCATTTTGTAAAATTCTGTTTTTCTTGTTTAGTCGGTTGTCTTGTTGATTTGTAGTAGTTATTTATATATGCTAGATCTAGACTCTGTGGCAAGTATCTTTTCCCACTTGGTGGCTTGCCCTTTTACTTCCTTATGGTGTCTTCTGATGACCAGAAGTTCTTGATTTTAATGTAATACTTTCTGTCTTTTTTTTTTTTTCTTTATGACTAGTGCTTTTTGTGTTTTACCTGGTGACATTTTTCAGTGAAACTTTGAGTTGGTTGTCACGAAGGATGTGAGTCTATTGGAATCAAAGGTGGACTTTGTAGAGACTGGTACTGGGTGTGTCCTAGTGCTGAGACCCGAAGGCTAGGAACTGAGAGTCCTCAAGCACAATAGCTCTGGCTTCTCCAGAAGGCATTTACAGAAGGCCGTGATCTCTGAGGATGGCTGGTCCAGGACATTGACAGGAGAAAGAGCTGCCTGCGTGATGGCCAGGGTGCTTCCCTCTGCCTCGTTTCCTGGGCTATGTCTCTTGGGTCTGTGCTTGTTCCTTCCTTTATTCAGTGCAGCCTCTGAGCTTGTAAAGTCCCATGGTGTGTTATATAGAAGACAGGATTTTGAAAACATATGTTGGACTCGTCATAAGAAGTAAAATTAACACTTCCTCATAACTGTGATAATGTTATCCTATATAATCCTCTCAGATCAGATTTTATCAAAGAAGGTAAGGGCTAGTCTGGTTGCCATTTTTACCTGGAAGTCTTTTATTTTATTTTTGATAAGTCTTCTGTGCATCATTCATTAACTACCTTCAGTTTTCACTTCTCTCCTCTTATATTTTCTTTGATTTATGATTTTTAAAAACAATTGATAGCAAAATGAATGGCCTGTCCACAAGAGTGGTCATTGTGGAAAGAACTCATCCCCAAATGTGGAAATTGGAGGCTCTCCTCTCCATGTGCCTGCAGACTCCCTGTAATGCAGTATCTCATGGTCCATATGCTTTTTGGGGTCATAGACCACTTTGAAAATCTGGTGAAAATTGTGGAGGGAGGAGGAAACCCCTGATATTATTTATGCTCTCCCCAAAGACTCCCTGGACTTTAGATGAAAAACTCCTGCTGAAACAGCTCTCTCAGTCCATGAAAGAAGGATCTTGGTGGCAGTTGCTGCTAGGGAGATCCCTGGGATGGCTTACCTTCAGCATTGAGACGTGAGAACAGTGTTCCTTTCTGACCCCCCATTTAGTCCTCAGGGAGGGTGCTCTGTGTTTGTAAATCCGTGGTCGCTGATGTAGATTTGGGCACAGGATGCTGCTCTGCCAGTTGTTTCCTCAAACCTCCTCACCAAAACTGCCCGTGCTGACCATTTTTTAATAACGTGTTACGCCAACGGGAAGGAAACCCCAGGCGAGAATGCCAGGCAAAACCCGCATCTGGAAGCCTCTTCCATAGGCACCGTTTTATTGGATGGTGTCAAGTTGCAGGACCACACAGACATTTCACTTTAGAAATGGAGGATGGATGCTGTTTTTGTTACAATCTTTTATTTCCTGTCTTCTGCATGATTCTTAATAGTCCCCTGCCGGATCTCCCAGCTTCCTTTTCATGCTGTCATCTCCTGCCTGCCATTGTCACCTCGCCCTTGGACACTCCAGTGGCCCTCATCTCCAGGACAACCCATAACCCTTTAGTTTCCGATTCACACTATCCTAGCACATCCCCTGCCGGCCAGCCCGTTGCTTTCCTGCTGCTGCATTGGGTATGTGTTGCACATCTCCCATAGAAAGTCCTTCTCACCTCCATGTGTTTAATTCCTGTCTTCATGGCATGGCCCAGGTGTGGTGCTGTGCATAAAGCACATTCCGATGCCCTGAATTCTTTCTTTAGGGCCTCCATTTTTCCATGGAGTTTCGTGGAGCTTGGAGGGGAGGAAGTTGGGCTGAAATCCTGCCATTTCCATCAGCTGTGGATTGATAGTTCTTTTCACTGAAGGTTGTTATCAGAAAGCATTTCATATTGTCCTGTAAGCTACAATACATATTTATTCCGAAAAGGAGAATTGTTGGCTCACTGGCTTCAACTTTTCCAGATAATGTTGAATTGTTTTCCCAAGTGCTTGTACTAATTTACAAAGTAACAGCGTTCCACTTTTCTATGTCCTTGCCATCTTTCAACATTGTCTGGCTTCTTCATTTTTGCCTATTGTTTGGGTATAAAATAATAACTCATGGATTTAATTTGTATTTTCATGTTCTAGTGAAATTATTTCACATCTTTCTATGTGTGTATTAGGCATTCATCTTCATTTCTTTCGCCTATTTGTCTTTTTCTTTTTCATTTCTAAGCATTCTTTAGATATTCTGGATATCCTTTGTAGGATAATAAGAGAGCATGTATTTTCCCGGGTTTCTTCTATTTTATTCCGCCACCATATCTAGGGTGCCGCATCTTTCTGCATGGGCTGAGGTGGCTCACTGTGATCTACTTGCCATCACCAGGAAGGCGGAAGGGATGGCAAAAGCACACCATTTGCTTTAAAGCATGACCTGGGGGTTGCTCATGTCACTTCTGCTGACATGCAGTTGGCTGGAACTTAGGTCTCTGTACACACCAGGCTGCAGGGGAGGCTGGGAAATGAAGCCTGTATTCCACACAACCCTTTACTTAGTTAACAATTTGAAGAGAATGGATCGGAACCCACTGATGGATTGAAAGACTTGGAAGGGTTTAACCCTGAGAGAGACTAAAGAAAATACAATTATCTTCAAATTAATTGTCTCCCAGTAAATCTTTTTCTGATAAGCGTTAATATATTTTGTATCATGAAAACTTTGCTTCGAGTTTTTAATATTGCAGTTTGCCAAAACTGCTTTTGTTTTTACTTCAGAAGTATGTTTATGATTAGCAAATAAAATATAAAGGGAGAATAATAGGAAATCAGATGACCATCTCTGTAGCTACTGAAATGAAATTTATAAAGCATATATTTAATTAGCCAGAAATATAATATCATGTTTATTGTTTTTTGCAAATGTTGTGGAAGACAGAATCATAGTCACTTAGTACCAAAACAGGCCCCTAACATTTGTTTTTGTCAAGCTCACATCCATCTTAAATTAAAGTGTACAAGTTAGATGATACGGTTTTAAGCTGGTGAATGTGGGAATTTTATGGGTTTAAGATACGATTTCTCTGTCTCTTTCTGTCTTTCTTCATACCTTAGTTAATGGCATACAACCTCTGATTTCTCCAGGTATGGCGTGAGTCCCGAGAACATTATCCTCTATGGTCAGAGCATTGGGACTGTCCCCACGGTAGACTTGGCCTCGAGGTATGAATGCGCAGCGGTAATTCTCCATTCCCCTCTGATGTCTGGTTTGCGTGTGGCTTTTCCGGATACCAGAAAAACATACTGCTTTGATGCTTTCCCCAGGTAAGTTCATGCTTGTCCAACAAGTGGTAAGTCAGTCAGTGGCCGTGTTCACATCTGATGCTCCCATTAGCTGTGTAAATATTTATTGAATGGAGCCATACGTCAGACCCTGTGCTGGGTGCCACAGGGCATGTGGAAGCAAATATGACACACACTATCCAGAGATTTTATCCTCCCAGGCCTGAAAATCTCCCAGATGATGTATAAGGACCTTGAGTATACTGACACCTAGGGTTAATTGATTCAGCTCTGATATACAGGATTTTTAACAGCATCCATACATCCTAAAGGATCTTACAGTTCACTCATTCATTCAGAGACATCTTGTTGAATTATGAGCTGTATACGATATGTGTGATAGGGTAACTAGTGGTATAGATGCTCAAAAACTTCAAGCAAGCACAGTTTTGAAATTTTTCTTACTTTTTCAGTTGGACAGTACAGGTAAGGGAAAAAGTACCATGCTCAGTTAATCTTTGTAAATAGAAGAATAAAGGCAAAGTGAGTTAGTTGACAAGCCAGGCTTTGATCTTCGGTAAATAGCCACAGGAATGGTATAAATGAACAAGCTCACCTGCCACCCCCTATTCTGCTCTACCACTTTGACCAGAAGATCTCACCCCTGCAGAGTTGCCTGCATGTGGAAAGTATTTTTAATACAAAATATTTTACCCCTTAAGCTTTTCCCACAGTCCTTGCTAAAGCGGCCTAGGATAGTTACCCCAGGACTGGCCCAGCTCATGTTGCCATTTTATAGAAAAACCCCAGCAGAAAGAAAACACAGTTTTAGGGTTTTTGATTGACCTATTAATTGCTTTCATCCTGCTATTACTGGAAAAAAAAATAAAAGATCATCATTTGGTTACATAAACATCTATTATACAGACTGGCTCCGTTCACAGAAAGGAACCTTCTGTTAACACCTTGGGTGAACTTCAGTTTTGTGCAGTTTGTACCAGGATTCAATGAGATTCAGCTTCATGAGAAAGTTGCACTGCAAATTTCTAGTGGCGTGGCTGGGAATGCTAAGTAGGGCTAATGTGCCTCTCAAATGTGGCCTTAGTTGTGCTGAATTGGTAATGAGAGGCCAGTTTGCTGAAAGACAGATACTTAGCATGTTTGTGGGAAGCAATGCCGGGAGTTACCCTGGCAACAAAACTAATAGGTGTTTTTTGTTTTTTGTTTTTCCCCCCTGGCTCTTAAATTGGCATGTACCTTAAAATACAGCCATACCAACAAATTGCAAATGATTAATAACAAATTAGCAACTAATCTTATCTGAGTTTATCTGGTATGGCAGGTATTGGGCTATGCATTTCATGTTCATGGTCCCCCTTCATCTTTATAAGAGTCTTAAGAAGTTTGTCAGCTGGGCACGGTTGCTCACGCTTGTAATCCCAGCACTTTGGGAGGCCAAGGAGGGCAGATTGCCTGAATTCAGGAGTTCGAAACCAGCCTGGGTAGCATGGCAAAACCCCATCTCTACTAAAAATAAAAATAAAAATTAGATGAGCTTAGTGGTGTATGCCTGTAATCCCAGCTACTGGGGAGGCTGAGGCATGAGAATCGCTTGAACCCAGGAAGCAGAGGTTGCAGTGAGCCCAGATCATGCCACTTCACTCCAACCTAGGTGACAGAGCAAGACTCTGTCTCCAAAAAATAAATAAATAAAGATGTTTGTCCAATTACTGTGCTCATTTTACAGATGAGGAAATGAGAGGTTAAGTAATTTATTGAATTAAGGTCAGTAATTGGAGGATAGGCACAGTGGCTTACACCTGTACTGCCAGCACTTTTTGAGGCCAAGGCCAGAGTGTCACTTTAGGCCAGGAGTACAAGACCAACCTGGGAAACACCACAAGACCCTGTCACTACAGAAAAAATTAAAAAGTTAGCCAGCCATAGTGGTGCACATCTATAGTCCCAGCTCCTCGGGAGGCTGGGGTGGGAAGATTCCTTGAGCCCAGGACTTTGAGGTGGCATTGAGCTAGGATTACATTACTGCACTCCAGCTTGGGCAACAGAGCAAGACCCTGTCTCTTAAAAAATTTTTTTAAAAGGCTAGTGATTGGAGACAAAGGAGACAAATCCTCATAGGTAGTGCCGTAAATTATTAATATGATAGATTTCAAACTATTAACGGTTGCATTGACTTTCATCATGAATTGAATTTGAATTTGGTAAGCATTTTCTTAATATGTCCATTGCTGCCAAATGGCAGAATCATGTGTCCCTCTCCTTAAAGGAGAATACTTTCATATTTCCTTTTCATATTGAAACAAATTTAAAAAAAGGAAAAGGAATCCAGATTATTATTTCATTTATAGTTTATTTTTTTTAACCTCCTTTACACTTGGGATAAGATGATGGCATTCAACTTTAAATATACCCTCCAGGCAGTGGAGAGTCTCTTAAACTGTGCAGTGTGGAGCATAGTCCCAGGCCCATTGTAAATGTTGAGTAAATATCTTTTTAATTGAGTATAATTGAACTCTGTTAAAGGAAGTCACTTTAAAATTAAATATAGGGGGAAAACAGGTTTCCAAATAAGATTTCTAATGTGCATAATTGAATACTGCCACAGTGGCTCTGATCTTTGCAAATTACATGGCTGATGAGGTTTTGCAGTCTTTCTGGGATGTCTTGAAGTGGTCCACGGCTCCCTGAGTTTTTAATAAAGGCTAGATGACAGTTGTTTGTAGATCTTTGGAATATGTAATTGATGTTAGAGCTCTTTATTATCTCCACGACCTCATTCCTGTTATTTAATAATCTCTCTGAGCTTCAGTTTCCTCCTTGATTAAAACAGAGGTGGTCATTCCTTTCTCACTCTGTTTCATTGAATATTAAATGAGATTTTGTGTGTTAAATGCAAAGCACCTGGCTATGGTAAATGTTTAAAAAATGTTAGCTGTTACTTTTTAACAAAAAGATTCCCACAAATAGTACAAATTGGTTATCCTTTTGTAACTTCGACTAGGATCAAATATGGAAAGAGAAGTAAACTACAAGAGACCCTTTGGCAGGACAGAATGGAGAGAGAGCCATTTCTCTTGGTTTCTTTGTGGATGAAATGACTGTTATCCCCATCAGAGAAGTCTCCTACACACCCAGCTCAACCAATGCTTGAAGTTTTTTGGATTCCTCTTTGGGATGTGCTTTCAGAGCCTGAAGCATATTATTTTAAAGATCCTCAAATATTCATCCTTTGAGAGTAGATTTGATTTTTATAGAGAAGTCATTTGGAATAAAATCTAGGCATTATATTAAGTTTTCAAGCTAAATAGTACAGTTTTTATTTTTTAAAATGAGACGCTTGCTTTTATGAAATGGGGTGTGTATCTTTGAGTCAAATCTGATGGTAGCTCTCAAAAAAGAATTCTGAAGACTTGAGTGGCAGCAGATTAAGTGTCCAGCTTTCCAAACAGACATTCATTTGATATATTAAGTTCTGGCCCTTTTTAAAATTCTCTTGAAAAATAATATATAAAATAATATATAAATATAAAAAATATCTAAAAATAATATAAAAATTAATATGTAAAAAATAGTTACTAGTTTGCTAGTCTGATGCTCTGAAGAGTTCTGTCTTTAATAAAATACTTTAACAAATGCAACAGCCAAATGCAGTGTGGTATTCTTGTTTGGATCCTGGAACAGAAAAAGGACATTAGTGGAAAAACTAGTGAAATCCAAATAAAGTCTGGAGTTTAGTTCATAGTAATGCACCAACGTGGGTGTTTTAGTTTTGACAGATGTATCACAGTAATGTACAATGTTAACCTTATAGGAGATGGGTTATGAGTATGTAGGGGGACCGTATTATCTTTTTCTTTTCTTTTCTTTCTTTTTTTTTTTTGAGACAGAGTCTCACTCTGTTGCCCAGGCTGGAGTGAAGTGGTGCCATCTCAGCACACTGCAACCTCCTGCTCCCAGTTCAAGCAATCCTCCTACCTCAGTCCTCTGAGTTGCTGAGATTGCAGGCATGCACCACCATGGCCCAGCTGATTTTTATATACACTGTATTATCTTTACACCTTTCCTGCAAGTTCAAAATTACTCTAAAATGCAAAGTTGATTTAAGAAAAAAAAATAAATTACCAGAAAAAAAATAAAGCAAGAAAAAGCCAAACTGTTATGATATGTTAATGTAGGTTCATCGAATGTACTGCTGTGGTAGGGGATATTGATAATGGGGGAGGCTGTGCATGTGTGGGGACAAGGAGGTATCTGGGAAATCTCTGTACCTTCCTCAATTTTGCTGTGAACCTAAAACTGCTTTAAAAGATAAAGTTCTTAATTAAAAAAAAAAAACCCATGGTGTTATTTCCCTGCCTGTGGAGATTTATTGACTTATCATTAAATGTGATGTGTATTATCTGTGAGCATAACTAATAGAGTCCTTTTTCTACCTCCCCCCTTTCCGTTTTGCAGCATTGACAAGATATCTAAAGTCACCTCTCCTGTGTTGGTCATTCACGGTACAGAGGATGAAGTCATCGATTTCTCCCATGGCCTAGCGATGTACGAGCGCTGTCCCCGAGCCGTGGAGCCCCTCTGGGTTGAAGGGGCTGGGCATAATGACATAGAGCTTTATGCACAATACCTAGAAAGACTAAAACAGTTCATATCTCACGAACTTCCTAATTCCTGAAGACAACAACTTGATCTTACCTCATTTACTGTGAACAGAAGAGTCCTCTGTTTTGCACATGCTTTAACTGGGTAGCTGTAAAGGCTTGATAACCATGAAGAAGTGCCCAACCTTTAGGGTGTTCTAATCAAAGAGCTGATGAAATCTCAGTCTTTTGTATCTAGAGGTTGTTCTGCTAATTCACACAACACGTTAAACTGAACAGTCGTGATTCCCAGCTTCATTACCTTGCAGGAATGGGAATGAGAGCTGAATGTAAGGACAATTTTCTAGTGCTGTATAAAGTAGCCTCGCATCTGTTTCTTGACCTTCCCCATCGTTTCTGACATTCATGCAGAACTCGCCCCTGTCTCCACCAATGTTCTCAGTATTTGACATGCAGCTCTCTTTCTGCCACTGGATCCATGGGTTCAATCCATTTGTGAAGCTGTGATAGTGTAACTGGAAAGCTAGTGTGGTGAAAATTCCTTTATTATTTTTTGTTAACATGCTGGTCTTTCCCTGGACAAATGAACTGAAGGGTAATTCACTGGAACTATCATGTACAGCTTCATCAACTGTAACCATATAAATATAACTGGATTATTCTTAAACAAAAAGAAACTAGGGGTTTTTTTAAGTGTAAATTTATTACTAGCCAACAGAGTTTTAATATTTTGATTGTCCGGTTGGTTTAACAAAGAGCCTAGCCGACTTTCCTTCTGTAAAGTCCTCCTTGTAGGCTTTTTTAAAGTACTGTACATATTTGCAATCACATTGTGCATAGATTCTTAATGGTAGATATGATTTCTTTTGTCAGGCTACAACAATGAACTGCAAATTCCTTGTTTGTAATGTAAATGATTGAATACATTTTGTTAATATGTTTTTATTCCTATGTTTTGCTATTAAAAATTTTATAACATTTCCAAGACAAAAATTCCAAGTTTATGCTTTGAAGAATTTATGTAATTAAAATTTCACTAAACTAATCTTTTTAGTTTAGGAATTATTTGGGTTTTGACACTGGAGTTGCGCCAAATAAGCATCAGAAATAGAAGATGCTTAACATTGCTATACTACTTGTATTGGTTAGGGGTTTGGATTTGGGGGTTCTTTGGTTTTAATTTTTTTTCCAAATTTAAAAGCCTTAAATGTACTGTAAGCCTCAGATCATTGTACAACTGGACTGCGGTTGATTGCCAGTTTGTGTACTGTTGCTTGGATGCAGCACAGTGGTTGGTAATGGAATAAAGGATGCATGGATCAGAATGTGTGGGCTTGTGCAGTTTTTTTCTTCATCTCTCCATCAAAGAAAATAGTGAATAAGAAAACAACTTTTTGTCCTAATATAAGAAGAAACCCTTGGGGCTTTCAGACTGCACCACCTTTCTCGAGGTATATGGTTTTGTTCTATAAAAGGCCTTAGATTACTTTTGGAAGAAGCCAAGATATAAAGCATATAGCAGTAAAGTGCAGATGATATCTAACTAGAGGATGCAGTGGATTCTGGCTGTGAAACAAAACTGATGAAGGTCACCTCATTGTGACCTGGCTCAGAGGAAGGACAGTGCCTCTTTTGTTGGGAAGCCTGAAACGGGTGTGTTCCATAGTTTTCAGCCGTTTGACCACCTGAGTGGAAAAGAGCAACTGAGGGATGCTTAGTTTCCAACTCTTGGAACACACTCTCTTGAGGGTGCATTAGGAGGAAGTGGTGGTCAGGAAGGTGTGAGGACATTGGAGTGTGCACATGTGAATGTGTGCACACATGCATATGCAGGCTACTTCCTGATCTTGAATCAGGTGGGTGGGGCTGGCTCACCCAAGGGGGCATCAGCATATCTCCAGTGGTGATGCCTGTCCCAGAAGTCTGGGAGACCTAGGTGGGAAAAAAGCACAAGCAATGACCTGCCTTTGGGGCCAGAGAGCAGCGGGCCAGGGTTGCCAAAGACCTGATTTCTGGTGCTATTTGTCTGCTGCTTGCATCTTCTGTAATCATTACCCCCCTGTTTTCTTCTAACTATTCAGTAAATTTCCTTTCATCAGTGAAATATCGGGAAATGATAAATTGACAATAACAGAAACTAAGGTGGCAAAGCCTTTTGCTTCATTGGTTTTGTCACTTGATGTGGATGGTTTGTATCCACTGGAAGCAGCTCGTGCTTTCCCAAAACTGAGGAGGGGTGTTTCTCCACTTTTTGCCAGGGTTTGGCTTGGGAACAGCATTCCTCTAAGAATTGCATGTGTGGTAACAGTGAGAATCCCAGGAAGAAAACCTCTGTTGGCTTCTGAGAGACACCCCTCCTGAGCTGCAGGCTTTTTCTAGAGCTGTTCTCCATCCAGACCTGGAGCCGGATTCCAGGTGTTCAGTTTCCACTAAGTGGGGTAGCGTCTCCTCTCTCAGTGCCTTACTATTTCTTTCTCCCTAGTCAAGAAGGAAAAATCAAGTGGCTACCTGACGTCCTTGCAAAGTATAGAGAAGGTATATGTATTATTTCTAATATATGAATTCATGTCTTACACTTGTGGAAATCTGTTTATAACTATTAAAGGCCTAGAAGTAACATTCCCAATCCTCCCATCTCAGCCTCCCAAATTAGCCACCGTGCCTGGCTAATTTTTATGTTTTTTGTAGAGACAGGGTTTTGCCATGTTGCCCAGGCTGGTCTCAAACTCCTGGCCTCAAGCGATCCTCCTGCCTTGGCCTCACAAAGTGCTGGGATTACAGGTTGAGTCTCCACACCCGGCATTTTGTACTTTATAAAACACTCTAAGTTGCACTACTCACAGCAGAGCTACTTGATCAAGATGAAGCTCTCAAAAGAAAATAGAACAGTAATATTTGAAGAACTAGGGGAAAGCAAGCACAAATTATCTTCAAAAAAGTACACTATGCCCAGGCAGTTATAAGAATAAATTCCTTCAAACTACTGAGAAACAATTCCGTAGTATATTAACAGTTCCAAAGGTGCGTGCACGCACACATCCATTCATACTCAAAGACTAAAGTGGAGCTCACATACAGAGGCAAAAGTGCTAAATAAAATACTGCACAATCAGTCCTCTATCAAAAGAACAATATAGCATGATCAAATTAGAGTTATACAAACACATTAGGAGATTACGTTACTTTCTGTTTACCAGTAGTAACTAGTTAGGAAGTTTCATGGCCAACAGACCTCACAATAGTAACACAGAAAACATACTCAGTGCAATAATGAACCTAGAAGATCTCGTGACTTCTGTTTTCTGCTTTGTGATGGTCCTGAGATGTGAACCACCCCTTCCATTGAAAACAACTAACACTACTGAATTAAATGGTAAAAATCTAAACAGATGCATAAACTGTCAAGAAAATAAGACCTGCGTGCAGACTAAATGCAAAGTAAAGATAAGAACTGACAGGGAGGAGGAGCACTGAAACTAGTTTTCTCTTTGAAGGAATTTGCTGGACTGGTTTATTCTGAACACTGGTTTTCCAGTCTGGTGAATCTCAGAGCATTGAACAAAACCTAGAGCACCCTCCAAGGCAGAAGATCTACTTGGAAACGATCCTCTTTTAGGGCAAATTCTTAGGATCATTTCAACAGACACAGAGAAAACATTTTATGGAATTCAATGTCCCATTTAAGTTTAAAAAAAAAAAAAAAAAAAAGCTCTTATTAAGGAATAGGAGGAAATTTTTATGTAGAGAGATTATCTCCAAACATAATAAGCATTATGCCAAGAGGCAAAACATCAGAACCATTATGCTACTTTAGATTGGAAATTAAAGATAATATCCACTACCCTCACTGTCTTCGAAGTTACACAAAAAATTCTAGCAAGTTCAGTAGGGTCAAAAAAGGTAAAAAGATGTAAGATGTGGAAAAGAAGAGGCAGTAAATATACTCTAAATCCAAACTATTGTGATGGTTGCACAACTCACACTTGTCAAAAAAATCATTAAAATTTACATATAAAAATCGATAGATTTTATATGTAAAGTATACCTTAAAAAAATTATAAAAAGAAATGAAAAAAACTTATTTTCGGGTTATGATTGTCTAGAAAATCTGACAGTATCTATAAATTATTAGATTTAATAAGAGTTTAGGTTGCTAGACACAAAATCAATATACAAAAATCTACCTTATTTCCATGAATCAGGAAAAATATTTAATAAGCCATAGAAAAGAAAAATGCCACTTACAATAGTATTAAAAAACATTAAATACCTACGACTAACACACCATGTACAAGACACGTTCAGGAGAAAAAGTGATGTTTGAAAGACATTAAAGAACACCTAAATTAGAGATACACCATGTTTATGGAAAAGAGGTCTCACTATTTAAATACATCAGTGCTTCCAAAATAGATCTGTGGGGTTAATATGATTCCAGTCAACATCCCAATAGGCTTATTTCTGGACCCTGATTCTAGAAATGTGTGATTCTGAAATTTGTATGGAAAAACAAAGGGCTAAAAATAGCCAGAATAATTGAAGATGAAAAAGGTGGAGATAAATACCTTACCAGAATAAAGAATTCCACCTGAGAAATGTCAAGATTCAAAAGCCTCCATCCTTCCAATTCTGTAGTGTAGAAAGCCTTGCCTGACACTCGATTCTAGGTTAATGCCCCTCCCAAGTGCTGTCTCCATATTTTGTACTCCCCTGCACATCGCCGTTATCATTAATATACTTAATAATTTTTATATTATCATTAATATAAATAGTTTATTTGTGGTTCATGTAATTCCAGAAGTTATAGCCATGTATTAAGACAAGAAAAATTTATCTGGGCATGGTGGCACATGCCTGTAATTCCAGCTACTTGGGAGGATGTCTTGAACCTGGGAGGTTGCAGTGAGCCAAAATTGCACCACTGCACTCCAGCTTGGGTGACAGAGGCTGACCCTGTCTCAAAAAATAAATAAAGTAAAATAAAATAAAATGGTTTTAAAAAAGGAAAAAAATGAGATATGTATATCTCATGCAGTAACACCCAAGAGAAACAACTGAAAGATGATTTAGAATTAATAACAGATTAATAAAATAATTGGTGACAAAATGAATCTTGAAACCTCAAAGAAATAAATTTTTAGATTTGATTTATTTAAAATATAAAACTTTCATATTAAAAATAGTATACTGTAATGACAAATTTGGGGTAAAACATTACAAAGCATGTGATAGATAATGTAAAAATATACTTAGTTATCCAATGATTGAGACACTCCCTGTGTGAAAGAGCATAGGACATGAAGAGACTGTTCATAAGAGATTGTTGTCTGTAATAATCACATAGATTTAATTAAATAATCAAATATAGCAAATAACTACAGATTTAAATAGTAAAATTCCATTTTAAACAATGAACTTGGTACAAATATTTAAAATATAATACCCATTGGTGGCGAGGGTGTAGATAAATGGGTTCTCTAAAATTACACTGCTAACTTTATATATCACATAGGTACAAACTTTCTAAAGTACACCTTGACTCAAAATCCTAACAATGTTCAGTCACTTAATGTAACTCATTGTTTCTAGGAATTTAGCCTTAGGAAATAATCAAGATGAGCTAGAATTATATGGGATAATTACTGCTCTACTCTTAGTAATAGTGAAAGCTCGCAAACAATCTGTTTTCAGCCATAGGATTTTAATTATTGTGTTTAAACAACGAATTACTCTGCAACCATAAAAGATAATGCCATAGAATAGTATTCAGTGACATGAAAATATTTTCATAGAGCTAGGCATGGTGGCTCACACCTGTAATCCCAGCTGCTCAGGAGGCTGAGGCCAGAGGATCACTTGAGCCCCGAAGTTCGAAACTGCAGTGAGCTATGATCACACCACCGCACTCCAGCCTGGGTGACAGAGTGAGACTCTGCCTCTTAAAAGAAAAAAAAAAAAAAAAAGAGAGAGAGAGGCAATTGAATCTCATCAACAGAAATGTGCCTCTGTTAACGTTTTGGTCCATGGCCAGCTGTTTGTCAAAGTTTGGGGGTGTAGAGGAGGTGCAGGAAGCAGTGGGGGGCAGTCATATACATGAACTATTTGGTATTCACTTTTATCACATAACAATGTATCTTGAAAATCTTAAATTTTTTTTTTTTTTTTTTTTTAAGAGATAGGGTCTTGCTCTGTTACCCAGGCTGAAGCACAGTGGCACGATCGTAGTTCACTGCAGCTCAAACTCTTGGGCTCAAGCAATCCTCCTGCCCCAGCCTCACATGTAGCTGGGACCACAGGTACGTGCCATCACACCCAGCTAATTTTTTTATTTTTCATAATCTCACTGTGTTGCCCAGGCTGGTCTCAAACTCCTGGCCCCAAGTGATCCTCCCACCTCGGCCTCCCAAAGTGCTGTGATTACAGGCATGAGCCACCACACCTGGCCCTCTAAGTGTCTCCTTAATATACATTTACAAAGAGGAATGTCCCAACCCATTCTTCAGGATTCATGTGAAGTAGTTGTTATATACAATGGTATCAGTAAGAGCTTTTGTTATCATAATTTGTTCTGGAACACCATTGGATGGCACTATCTAACTCCCCCAGAAAATGCTGCTTTTACTAAAGAGAGCAAGTATTGGGGTAAATCGCCTCCCTCTGTGTGTGAGGGTTATGCAGCCAATAAATGAAGTGCAAATAAATATCGCATTTCACTCTGTCCAGCTCTAATGCTTCCACGTGAGGCTTTGCCCACTAGGATTTCAGCAGGAGACACAGGCATTTCCCGTTGGAACTTGCCTGGAGCTTGCCCTGCTGGATGGGTTCCAGGCAGAGGGCCAGCCCTGGTGCAGGAGGCCCACCTGCTCCTGACCCTGTTCCTTTTCAGCCAGAGGCCTTGACCACTACCTGGGCCTCAGAATCCTGATGTGTGAAGTAAGGGGTCCATTTCATCTGCAGTTCTTCTATGTGTGTATGGTAAGACATACATAACATACAATCTACCTTTTAAACCTTTTTTAGGTGTGCCAGTTCAGGGGCATAAAGTGCATTCACATTGTTGTGCAACCATCACCACTATCCATCTCTAGAACTTTTTCATCATCCCAAACTGAAACTGTGTACCCACTAAGCAGCACCAACTCCCCATTCCCCCATCACCCAAGCCCCTGGCATTCACCATTCTACTTTCTGTCTCTATAAATTTGACCACTCTAGGTATCTCATATATGTGGAATCATTAAGTGTACTTGTCCTTTTGCGTCTGGCCTATTCACTTAGCATAATGTCCTCAAGGTTCATTCATATGATAGATTTTGTTCCTTTTTAAGGCTGAATAAGTTTCCATTGTATGTATATACCATTGTATTAGTCCCTTTTCATGCTGCTGACAAATACATAACAGAGACTGGGCAATTTACAAAAGAAAGAGGTTACTTGGACTTAGAGTTCCACAGGGCTGGGGAGGCCTCACAATCATGGCGAGAGGTGAGAAGAGCAAGTCACATCATACATGGTTGGCAGCAGGCAAAGAGAGAGCTTGTGCAGAGTAACTCCTGTTTTTAAAACCATGGGATCTTGTGAGACCCATTCACTATCACAAGAACAGCAAGGGAAAGACCAGCTCCCGTGATTCAATCATCTCCCACTGGGTCTCTCCCACAACATGTGGGAATTATGGGAGCTACAAGATGAGATGTGGGTGGGGACACAGAGCCAAACCATATCAACCATATTTTCTTTATCCATTCATCCATTGATGAACATTTGGATTATTTACACCTTTTGGCTATTATGAATAGTGCTGCTATGAACATGGGTGTGCAAATATGTCTGAGACTCTGCTTTCAATTCTTTGGGGTATATACCCAGAAATAGAATTGCTGGATCATATGGTAATTCTATGTTCAATTTTTGAGGAACCACCATATTTAATCTGTAATTCTTTAAAAAAATTTTTTTTCACTTTTTAAGTTCTGGGGTACATGTGCAGAATATATAGATTTGTTACATTGGTAAATGTGTGTCATGGTGGTTTGCTGTACCTATCAACCCATCACCTAGGTATTAAACCCAGCATGCATTAGCTCTTTTTTCTAATGCTCCCCCTTCCCCGCCACCCTCCCCTGACAGGCCCCAGTGTGTGTTGTTCCCCTCTCTGTGTCCATGTGTTCTCATTGTTCAGCTACCACTTATAAGCAAGAATGTGCAGTGTCTGGTTTTCTGTTCTTGCATTAGTTTGCTGAGGATAATGGCTTCTAGCTTCATCCATGTCCCTGCAAAGGATATGATCTTGTTCCTTTTTATGGCTCCATAGTATTCTATGGTGTACATGTATCAAGTTTTCTTTATCCAGTCTGTCATTGATGGGCTAATCTGCAATTCTTAACAGGAGTCTTGGGATCTATGACCCCCTTTGACTCCTTAACAGGAGTCTTGGGATCTATTGACCCCCTTTGCATGCCATACTTTGGATGCCTGTATGTATGGGCATTTTTCTGGGGAGAAAATCCACAGTTCCAGCAGAAGGAATTAATGATTCTGAAAGATTAAGGACATAGAACTAGATGGTTTTTACAGGTTCTTTAAAAATCAATGTTTTTGGCCTCTGAGAACTGTGAGAGAAGATTATGGAGAGGTTAAGGAGCTTGGATTTATCCCACAGTCAATCCCAGGGAGAGGCATGAGCTTGTTAGAACTCTTTGAGTAAGGAGGGAGTGTCTGGTTGTACCAGAGTGGAGTGTAGAAGCGTTTACAAGCCCAGCAGAAGACAAGACAGCGAAGGAGTCCTGGATGCAGAGACAGCAGGTCTAGCTGGGAGTTTTTGTGCCATGGGAACCGTGTGACCTTGGGCAAATCCCTTAACAGCTCTGGGCCTGTGCCTTATCTCTGGAATGGTAGTAATTCCTTGACTACACAGTCAAGTAAGGATCAGGTGAAATTCTGTAGGTAGAAATAAATGCCTTGCAAGAGGTAATGGAGGCTTGGACCCTCTCATTAAATAGATGGGCAAGGTCTGGGTTTAAAACAAAACAGAAAACACTTTGAAAACTCTTGGGTAAGACAGTTTACCCTGTCTGTGCCCTCACTAGGTTGTTACTTTAAATCATTACTCTGCTGCTAGATGATTTACCATTTGGCTGGCCCCAGCTTGTTCACACCTGGCCCTGTCTCGTTCTGTCTGGGTGTGGGTGGAGATGGGCCCAGGGCCTCCAGACCTACACAGATATTGTCTTCTGTCTGAATCCCACCCTGCCAGACCTCCAGTCCTCAGGCTCCCACGTGCCCTGCAGATAGATCTGTGAGACTGAGCCCCTCTAGCACATTCCAGGATGGGACCTGGAGGAGGTCAGGGTCCCTAAAATAAAAAGCCAGTTTGGGAAAGAAGCGGACCCTCTCTATGTTGGTATCAAAGCAAGGGCCAGGGGAGCCAGCTCAGAAGAGAGCAGAGAAAGATGTTTGATGAAGCCTGAGTTATATTTAAGAGGGGGGCTCAGAAGAACTTACAGGAAAGATGCCCTTTAAACAATTTTTTTTTTAAATTTAAAATTTTAACATTTCATCTAAAGAAGTGGATAAAGATATTTTTACAGTTTAAGGGGGAATAAAAAACCCATATTCCCACTATTGAACCTGAAATAGAATATTACCAGGACCTTAGAAACTCACTTTCTGTTGTTCTCCCGCAATCACATTCTCTTTCCTTCTGTATTCCAGAATAACCTCTATCTTGAATTTCCTCTCTCTCATTTTCTTTCCTATATAGTAAAAATGTATGTGATATATGTATATCTATATATGTTCATATGCATATATCACATATGTATGTGTATGTATGTTATATAATCTGCTGTTTAAGATTTTGTACAAGTATAATCCTACTGCTGTACTTTTCATTTGTTTTCTTCTTTTTTTTTTTTTGAAACAGAGTCTCACTCAGTCCACCAAGCTGGAGTGCAGTGGCATGGTCTCTGCTCACTGCAACCTCTGCCTCCCGGGTTCAAGCAATCCTCTTGCCTCAGCGTCCCAAGTAGCTGGGACTACAAGCATGCGCCACCATGCCCAGCTAATTTTTGTATTTTTAGTGAGATGGGGTTTCACCATCTTGGCCAGGCTGCTCTTGAACCCCTGACCTCGTGATCCACCCACCTTGGCCTCCCAAAGTGCTGGGATTACAGGTGTGAGCCACCCTACCCAGTCTATGAAATCTTTTGTTGGTGGACATTTAGGTTGTTTTCCAGGCTTTTGCTATTAGTTTCGTACATCTTACAACGTGAGGGACTTCTGGTTGAAGGTTCTTAATTTTGGCAACATACTGAAATTACCTGAGAGGCATTTACAAGTGCTGATGCCTGGGGTGCAACCCTTAGAGATGCCAATTTAATCAGTCTGGAGGGGGTTCCAATGGGCACTTAGAAATTGAAAGCCACTGCTCCAGAAAGGGCTTCTCAATCTCCAGTGTGTACACTGATCACCCGGGGATGCAGGTTTTGACTCCGTAGGTTCATGGTAGAACCTGAGATTCTGCATTTGTGAGAATCTCCCAGGGACTGCTGGTCCACAGCCCCATCTGAGTATTGCTGAGTCATTGGGGATCTGCCTGTTCAGCTTCACCAGGTAATGCCAAGTCATTTTCCAAAGAAAGGGCACCAATTTACCCTCCCACCAAGAGAGGATGGGAGGTCTAGTCATCCACATGTGGCATCCTCTAACTTTGTAAATTTTTGCCTAGTGGATGTGAAATGTTATGCTCCTGATTATACATGAGAATAAGCAACTTTTCAGAAACATGTGGTCATTTGTAAGTTCTATATTGTGAAATGTCTGTATATGACTCTTGACTACTTATTTGATAGAGTTCTATATTTTTCTTTATCGAAGAAATTATGTATGTATTCTAGATACAAATCCTTTGTATATGATCAATATATTCTCTCCATTTGTCCTTTGAAGAGAATTTTATTTACTGATTCTTCCCCTCAGTGATATCCCAGTTGACATATTAGTTTCTAATTAGGAAGCTTCTAATTAGTTTCTAATTTCTTGCCACTCCTATATGAGCCATTTCAGCACTATCAACTTCTCAGAATCATTTAAGAAAAGATATATGTAAAGTGCAGACTGAGGCTAGGCATGGTGCCTTATGCCTGTAATCCCAGCACTTTGGAAGTCCGAGGTGGGTGGATACCTGAGGTCAGGAGTTTAAGACCAGCCTGGACAACATGGCGAAACCACATCTCTACTGAAAAACTACAAAAATTAGCCAGGCATGGTGGTGGGCACCTGTAGTCCCAGCTACTCTAGAGGCTGAGGTAGGAGAATCACTTGAGCCTAGGAGGCGGAAGTTGCAGTGAGCTGAGATCACGCCACTGCACTCCAGCCGGGCAACAGAGTGAGACTCTGTCTCGAGAATAAATAAATAAATAAAACAATTTAAAAAGAGCAGACTGAGGTCACTGGGCAATCGCCTAAGGCCAGGAGTTCAAGACCAGCTTGTACAACATAGTGAGACCCTGTCTCTCAGGGAAAAAAAAAAAAAACCATTTGGTGCATAATTAATGAACAATAAAAAAAATATAATACACATTCTTTTTTTTTTTTTTTTTGAGACAGAGTCTCGCTCTGTCACCCAGGCTGGAGTGCAGTGGCATGATCTTGGCTTACTGCAACCTCCACCTCCCGGGTTCAACTGATTCTCCTGGCTCAGCTCCCTGAGTAGCTGGGATTACAGGCACCTACCACCATGCCCAGGAAATTTTTGTATTCTTAGTAGAGATGGGGGTTTCACCATGTTTGCCAGGCTGGTCTCGAACTCCTGACCTCAGGTGATCCACCTGGCTTGGCCTCCCAAAATGCTGGGGTTACAGGCGTGAGTCACCGCGCCTGGCCCACATTCTCTTAAACAGACCTTATTTGCCAAGCTGACTGATGGATAGAATTTACTCACGCATTCATTAATTCAACAAATATTTCTGGTTCTAAACATTCAATTTGGTTCTGGGGGATGCAGCAGTGAACAGACAAAGCTCCTGTCCTCTTGGAGCTTATATTCTAGTAGAGGAAACAGACAATAAACAAGTGAGCAAATAAAAAAATAAATTGTAGCACACAGTGTATTACACACATTTTGTTTTTCTCAACAACAAAAATGCTGAGAAAGTGATTAAGGGTGTCAAGTCTTTAGGCGTTTGGGAGGATGAGAGTGTAGTGGTTTGACATGTATCTGTGACGTTTGTTTACCTGAGCTTGAATTTTAGCTCCACCTGCTACTAGCTGTGACACAGGGACATTATTTAACCTCTCTGTGCTTCCTCACCTGTAAAGTAAGGATGATTTATTACTTACCTCATAACATTAATGTGAGGATTATATGAGCCTAGAACATACTGAGCTCTCAATAAATACTAGCTATTAATCATCTGGAGAAACAGCATGTTTTATTCTCTACTGAAAGGATTTTCCCCATGAGCACATTAATAAAAAGCCTCTTGGAAATGTATGGGAAATGGCATCATTCATTCAATGTGTACTGAAACTTGATTCATTCCAGGCCCTGAATCATGCATAAGAATGCCTTTTGTGTATAACAGTACACCTTGGTTTTTAATTTTTTTAGTAAGAATTTTCTTTGTAAAAATTTTTATCTTTAGAAACACAGGAAGTGTTTTCATTTCTCTTCCACATATTTAGAACCGGTGCCCTCCCCTCAGAATGTCTCAATGCAAACACAAGCATGCACAGCTTTTCTTCTGAAGACAGCGTATATTTCTCCAGCAAAATGGTTGATTTTAAAAGAACCAGAATGGCCTGACAGTATCCAGCACTTCAACTGATATAAAAGGGGACAGTTTTAGGGTAATTTCACAAGTCAGTCTTTCTCTTTCTCACACACACAGAGACATACAGAAACACAAACACCACTCACCAATTGTTTCGTAAACTTGCTTGCCTCCTGTATTTGCAAATTACATCAGCTTGTTGACGTGGCTTATACTTTGACTAGAAGAGTTCATGTGCCCAGTCAGGATTTGCAACAAATACAGAATCACAAAACTAGGAGAGTCCTTGACAAATATCTGGTATGAAATTACCCAACATGGAGTAGGCCACAAATTTCTGGGGAGTAGGCAGGTGGTAAGGAAAAGGAGAGGAGAAGAGAGGAAGAATTACTGCAATATATCCTGGAATTTATACTTTCTAACCATTATCTGTAAATGAAATAAATATATTTCACCTACGCATTGATGGTTCTTTTCTAACGTTTATGATTAATAAGCCATTCTACAAATTCATTTTACAGCATTTTTGGACTCACTGGTATCCTATTTTGTAAATATTTTCTTAACCAATAATTAAGTACAAATCCTATCATGTTGGATTCTAGCGGTTCTCAGAATGTGGTCCTTAGATCAGCAGCATCACCTGGAAACTCATTAAAAATGCAGATTCTAAGCCTGGGTGCAGTGGTTCATGCTTGTAATCCCAGCACTTTTGTTACTGGAAAGGGGTCCTGATCCAGAACCCAAGAGGCAGTTACTGGATCTTGCACAATTAAGAATTCGGAGTGAATCCATAGAGTAAAGTGAAAGCAAGTTTATTAGAGAAGTAAGATAACAAAAGAATGACTACTCCATAGGAGGAGCAGCGACATGGGCTGCTCAGCTGAACATACTTATGGTTATTTCATCATTACATACTAAACAATGGGTGGATTATTCACGAGTTTTCCGGGAAAGGGTAGGCAATTCCTGCAACTGAGGGTTTCTCCCCCTTTTAGACTACATAGGATGACTTTCTGATGTTGCCATGGCATCTGTAAACTGTATTGATGCTGGTGGGAGTGGCTTTTAGCATGTTAATGCATTATAATTAGCACATAATGAGGAGTGAGCAGTGAGGACGACCAGAGGTCACTTTCACCGCCATCTTGGTTTTGGAGGGTTTTGGCCAACTTCTTTACCACATCCTGTTTTATTAGCAGGGTCTTTGTGACCTTTATCTTGTGATACCAGTCCTGACGACCTCCTATCTCATCCTGTGACTAAGAATGCTTAACCTTCTGGGAATGTAGCCCAGCAGGTCTCAGACTTATTTTACCCAGCCCCTGTTCAAGATGGAGTGGCTCTGGTTCAAATGCTCTGACACTCCTGAGGTGGGAGGATCTCTTGAGCCTAGGATTTTAAGACCAGCCTGGGAAACATAGTCAGACCCTGTCTCTACAAAAAATAAAAAAATTAGTTGGGCATGGTGGTGCGTGCCTGTGGTGCCAGCTACTGGGGAGACTGAGGTAGGAGGATTGCTTGGCCTTGGGAGATCAAGGCTGCAATGAGCTGTAATAACAAGCCTTTCAAGTGATTTGATCTGATTCATGCTATATTTAAATAAATAAGGCATCCTACTGAGAATTAATTGCTCTAGAAAGAGTTTTTAGAAGTATTTCCTAGAAAGGAAAAGACTTACTGTTCTTTGTTCATAGTAATAAGTGAGAACTGCTTTTAAAGCTGCCCCAGCCCTTCAGTGACAAGTTCCTTCTGTCAGTACACATGCTTCCGAAGGCCAGCCAATCAGCAACAGCCTCCCTCCAGGGACCATGCTTCTAAAGGTTTTTTAATCCCTAAAAATTCCCACCGCTGAGTCGGTCAGCCTCCAAGTCCTGCACTCCACAAAACTCCGCAGAGATCAGCAGCATGCTGTGTTCACTTCTCCCATTGCCAAGCTGCTATAGAGCAGCGGCCTCTTCCTTCCACAACTCCAGGCAAAAGTTGGATTCAGTCCAGAGGTCACCCCTCTGACACTTACAGGGGTATACATTGTAAACACATGAGGTGAGCCATGTGGGAGGTAACGCTGAGTAAATGTGTTGACTTGGAGAGGCTGTCACATTGCTGTGACACATACATACACCACACGGGCCAAACCAACCACATCAGCAGCCCTGTGGGCTACAGGCCATCAGTCTGCAGCATCCAAATTAGTGCAATCCTTCATTTCATACACTTAATTCATTTTAGGCAGTCCAGGAAGTATTAGGATGCTCCGGAGAGACAGAAAATTAAATATGTATATAAAATACTTATATATATAGTCATGTGCCTCATAATGATGTTTTAATCAATGATGAACCACAATAGTGGTCCCAAAAGATGATGATGATGATGATTATTATTATTATTATTTTCTTTTTGAGATGGAGTCTCACTCTGTCACCCAGGCTGGAGTGCAGTGGTGCAATCTCGGCTCATTGCAACCTCTGCCTTCTGGGTTCAAGTGATTCTTCTGCCTCAGCCTCCAGAGTAGCTAAAATTACAGGCACACGCCACTAGGCCCAGCTAATTTTTTTGTATTTTTAGTAGAGATGGGGTTTTGCCATCTTGGCCAGGCTGGTCTTGAACTCCAGACCTCAAGTGATCCGCCCACCTCAGCCTCCCAAAGTGCTGGGATTACAGACATGAGCCACCACACCCAGCCAGATTATAATATTATAATTTTACTGGACCTCTTCTATGTTTAGATACATTGCCTACAGTATTCAGTACAGTAATGTGCTGTACAGGTTTGTAGCTTAGGAGAAGTAGACTATACCATATAGCGTAGGTGTGTAGTAGGCTGGACCATCTAGGCTTGTGAAAGTACATGCTATGATATCCACACAATGATGAAATCGCCTAACAACGCATTTCCCAGAACGTCTTCCCCTCATGAAGTGATGCATGACTGGGTATAGATATATGAGAGGGGATTTATGAGGGGGATTGGCTCACACAATTATGAAGGCTGAGCGGTTCCACCACAGGCTGTTTGTAAGCTGGTGACCCTGGGGGGCCAGTAGGGTGCCCTAGTCCAAGTTCAAAAGCCTCAGAACTGGGGAAACTGATGGTGTAACTCTCAGTTGGGGACCGAAGGCCTGAGAACCAAGGGGCCAGTGGTACAAGTCCTGGAGTCCCAAGACTGGAGAGGCTGAAGTTCACATCTGCAAGGACAAGAGGAGGTGAATGTTCTAGGTCCTGGAGAGAGAGAGAGAAAGAGAGAGGGGGAAAAATGCTTTGGTCTCCTTTTCTGATTTATCCATGCCCTCAGCTGTTTGGATAGTACCCACCCACACTGAGGGTGGATCTTCTCCACTCAGTCCACCAACTCAGATGCCAATCTCCTCTGGAAACAGCCTCACAGACATTCAGAAGGGATGCTTTACCAGCTCCCTAGGTTTTTCGTTTGTTTGTTTTAGACATGGAGTCTTGCTCTGCTGCCCAGGCTGGAGTGCAGTGGCGCAACCTGGACTCACTGCAACCTCCTTCTCCCGGGTTCAAGCAATTCTTCTGCCTCAGCCTCCTGAGTAGCTAGGATTACAGGTGCCCACCACCACACCCAGCTAATTTTTGTATTTTTAGTAGAGACGGGGATTCACCATATTGGCCAGGCTGGTCTTTTTTTTTTTTT
>NW_012102632.1:1736161-1738716 GCF_000951045.1 Mandrillus leucophaeus | reverse complement strand
GGATGGTCTCGATCTCCTGACCTCGTGATCCACCCGTCTCGGCCTCCCAAAGTGCTGGGATTACAGGCTTGAGCCACCGCGCCCGGCCGGCCAGGCTGGTCTTGAAGTCCTGACCTTGTGATTCACCTGCCTCAGCCTCCCAAAGTGCTGGGATTACAGGCGTGAGCCACCTCACCCAGCCCTCCCTAGGTATTTTTTAATCCAGGCAAGTTGACATGTAAAAATAAGCATCACACGGGGGAAGGGAATTGCCTGAGAGCAGAAACTGATCTAGTGACAGCTTAAATACAGCCCATTCCCATGCTGGTGCACTTTGTATGCTTTGAAAAGAAGGTAGGCTGGGCGCGGTGGCTTACACCTGTAATCCCAGCACTTTGGGAGGCCGAGATGGGTGGATCATGAGGTCAGGAGATCAAGACCATCCTGGCTAACACAGTGAAACCCCATCTCTACTAAAAATAAAAAAAATAGCCGGGCGTGGTGGCAGGCGCCTGTAGTCCCAGCTACTCAGGAAGCTGAGGCAGGAGAGTGGCGTGAACCCAGGAGGCGGAGCTTGCAGTGAGCCAAGATTGCGCCATTGCACTCCAGCCTGGGCAATGGGCGAGACTCTGTCTCAAAAAAAAAAAAAAAAGAAAAAAAGAAAAAAGAAAAGAAGGTAAAGGATTTCATGTCACTATAAAAAAAATTATGCTTATGTTGTTGTCATTGAAACCATGAGGCGTGCACGTTCTAGCTAAGGTTATTGGCAAGTCTACTCCTTGATTATCTGTGGATGAGCTAGAGTACCTAAACAGCATTTTACCTATCCAGATGGCCCCTGAACAACCTGAGTTTGAACTCATGGGTTCATTTATACATGGATTTTTTTCAATAAATATATTAGAACATTTTTTGGAGGTTTGTGTCAATTTGAAAATACTTTCAGATGAACCTTGTAGACTAGAAATAATAAAAAATTAAGAAAAAGTTAGGCATGTCACAAATGCATAAAATATGTGTAGATACTAATCTATTTTATTATTTACTACTATAAAATATACACATATCTAGTATAGAAAGTTAAAATTTATCAAAACTTAGGCACACACTTATAGACCGTACATGGCACTATTGTAAGTCCAAAGAAATGCAAATATAAAGACGTAATATTAAACCATAACTGCATAAAATTATCTGTAGTACACGCTGTGCTACTGTAATGATTTCATAGTCACCTCCTGTGGCTATTGTGGTGAGCTCAAGTGTTGTGAGTATCCGCTTAAAACGCCCTGTGACGCTAATCATCTCCGCATGAGCAATTGTTTCTCCAGTAAATTGCGGATCTCAATGGAAAGTGATCTCTTGTGGTTCTTGTGTATTTTTCATCCTCTTTAGTGCAATACCGTAAACCTTGAATAACACCATGCCTCTACTGAAGCTGGAAAGGCTCCCAAAAAGCTAAGAAAAGTCATGACATTACAAGAAAAAGTTGAATTGCTTGATACGTGTCATAGACTGCAGTCTGCAGCTGCAGTTTCCTGACATTTCAGACAGAGGATTCATCTTGAAAACAGACATGTAAACTTATGGTATTGACACAGTACAGTACTATAAATGTATTTTGTCATCCTTGTGGTTTTCTTAATAACATTTTCTTTTCTGTAGCTTCTTTTATTGTATGAATGAAGTATATATTACACATAGCATACAAAATACATTTATGTTATTGGTGAGGATTCTGGTCAACAGTAGATTATCGGTAGTTCACTGTATGAGGAGTCAAAAGTTATACTTGGATTTTCTACTGTGCTGGGAGTTGGTGCCCCTAACTCCGCATTGTTCACGGCTCAACTGTATTTTATTTTTTAAGACAGACTCCTGTCTTAAAAAATCTCCTTGGGATTATTGTATGAATTGTAATGAAGAAATGTTTATTTGTAGGTCTACTGAGCATCTACTCAGGTTGTCATTGTGCTGGGAACAGAAAGATAGGTAAGATGCATCCCTATTCTCCAGTGCTCACAGCTGGAGGTGGGGAGGTAATGGAAGATATGCAGGGTTGGGGAGATCTGAAAAGGTTTCCCAGAGACAGTGACATTTGAGTTGGGTCTTGAAGCATACCTTCACATGTGCCATGCAAAAAGAAATAAGAACTCTTGAGAAGTGCCCAAATTTTCCTGAAATGCATACATGGGAGTGTTCAGAATGCTGAAACCAGTAACAGGGGAGTGATTATATAAATTATGTCCATTTTAGGAAATGGCATGACACTGTAAAATAATGTGGAAAGAAATTTAAGACTGGGCGTGGCGGCTCAGCCTGTAATCCCAGCACATTGGGAGGTGGAGGCAGGTGGATAGCTTGAGCCCAGGACTTCGAGACCAGACTGGGCAACATGGGAAATCCTGTCTCTTCCAAGAATACAAAAATTAGCCAGTCTCATAGTCTGGTTTCAAAATATATAAATAAATAAATAGATTAAAATTTAAAAAAGGAAAAAATTTATTAAAAATGCTAAAAAATGGGCTGGGCGCGGTGGCTCAAGCCTGTAATCCCAGCACTTTGGGAGGCCGAGA
>NW_012102632.1:1645709-1735686 GCF_000951045.1 Mandrillus leucophaeus | reverse complement strand
TAGCTGGGGCTATAGGCTCAGGCCACCACACCCAGTTTTAAATTTTTGACTAGGTAATAATTCACTTAGTTCAAAAAGAAAAAAATCACAAAAAAGCACATAAGGAAAAGTTGACCTCCCACCCCTCTTCCATCTTCCCACCCCTCAAGAAAAATCAATTGCCAAATAGGAAACCATATTATTAGTTTCTTGTGTGTCATTCTAGATAATTTCCTATGCATCCATAAATAACTGCAAATACAGAGTATGTTTCCTCCCCTTTCTTTTTGCACAAGTGGCAGTGTGCAGACATATCCTATATACATTGCTCCACACTTTAATTTTTTATTTTATTATATAAAATTTACCCTATTCTTGGCCAGGCACAGTGGCTCATGCCTGTAATCCTAGCACTTTGGGAGGCTGAGTTGGACAGATCACTTGAGGTCAGGAGTTCGAGAACAGCCTGGCCAACATGGTGAAATCCCATTTCTACTAAAAATACAAAAATTAGCTGGGTGAGGTGGCACACAACTACAGTTCCAGCTACTCTGGAGGCTGAGGCAGGAGAATCACTTCAACCCAGGAGGTGGAGGTTGCAGTGAGCTGAGTTTGTGCTACCACACTCCAGCCTGGGCGACAGAGGGAGACTCTGTCTCAAAAAAAAAAAAAAAAAATTTATTTTAATCGTTTTTTAAACAGCTGCATAGTACTCCATCATATAGATGCAACATTATTTAATTAGCCCTACTACTAGGCACTTAGGCTAGTTTGTTGTTGTTTTACTATTAAAAATAGGGCTACAATGTATAACCTGGTGCTATTCTTTTCACACATTACAGCTGTAAGATAAATTCCTAGAATTGCTGAGTCAAACATTGTGTATGTTTTCTTAAATCTTGTCAAACTGCCCTCACAGGTTGTACCAATGTAAGCTTTCATCAGTGATGTATGCAAAGGTTTATTCTCCACCCCTACTGGCCTCCCCTGCAGCAGAGGTAGTATCAAACTTTTGGATTTTTGCCAGCCTGACAGGTATTTCATCATAGTATTAATTTGTATTTCTTCATTTATGTGCAAAGTCGAACATCTTTTCAAATGTTTGTAAACCACTTGGGTCTCCTTTTCCACTGCATGTATGTTATTTTTGTAAGAAACGCTCATTCGTGTATTCATTTCTTGACAGTGGACTACACGTGGACTTTATGTTAGACACTATAGGAGCTACTATAGGGTAGAAGGAACTTGAGAGACATAACCCTTGCCCTCTCAGAACATGCAATCTGATGGAAGAGAATAATTTTGAGCTAGCTATTGAACATTTATGGAACACTTACATAAGTTATCTATTTGTGCAACTATATATATAACTTATACCTGGAAAAATGCTTGACTATATACTGAAATTAACAGAAATAATTTTTGAGTAGAAGTAATTTTTTTTCTTTCCTTTGTGTTTTTCAAGCTTTTGTAATGTACATACATTATGTTTGTTGTTAGGTAATTTCTTTTCTCTTCGTTCGTTAAATTTTTCAAGGTTGGTTGGTTGGTTGATTTTTTTTACAGGGAACATGTATGACTTTTTGCAATTAGAAAAAAGGAAATAAATAATAATAAGACATCATACATACACCGTTTACCTATGTTTTAGACATAAAACACAGGAAAGAAGAGATCTTTCTCTAGAGTGATGGTGAGTTTGAAGAGGAAGATGTAGAAATCCACTTTCAGAGCTGGAATTTGCTGTCATAAATTCCAGCACAGGCCTTCAGTCACCAGAAAAACTGAGGACCTGTCTCTCCTCAGCTCCGCAGCCTCTTCTGTGTCCAAGACAGGAATCCAACAGCTCTGAGGGCTGGAAATCTGGCCTCCGGACTCAGGCCTGGGAATTTCCCTTTTCAGGCCCAGTGTCTAAGGGCGACCCCTGTTGGTGGAACTTAAATATGCTCATTATTGGTGAGTTGCTTCTCCAAGATGCCCAATTCAGTTTTAATTTTTTGTGGGTCTGCTGGAAACCTTGAGGCCCACAGCCCACTCACACACTACCCTAACTACATCCTGCTTCCCTTTTCTCCTTGTCCCCCACGCATTTACTCCAGATTTTCCTGGACAACTGGGTCTGGAGACTTGGCCTATGGAGCCACAGGTGTGACCAACCTTTTAAACTGTAATAAGGCAGGCTACTGTAGGGGCAGGTGCTGGCTTTGCTGATCAGCAGGTGGAGTGTGAAGGTCCTTGTTTTAGGGAACAGATGTGGCATCCTGTCAGCAGACTGAGGATGCCAGACTTGGGCAGCTTGAGGCAACAGTGAACAGGCAGGCCATTCTACTGCACAAGGATGTAGCTGAGGGGACTGTATCCCACCTGAGGAAGGTGGGCTGGAGGCAAATGCAAAGAATGGAGGAAGGGCAGGCTTTCTGGGTGGGAAGTCACACCAATGATGGGCATTTCCCTTCTCTCTGGAGACTCTCTGCTGGGAGATTTCGGCAAGAACCAGAAAACCAGCACAACCTTTCCTGACCAGCTCTTTCGTGTCTCTGCATTTATAAGAGCAAGACCTTGGATTGGGGAAGTGTGGGTAGTAAATCCGCCAGTGTCATGTTGTTATATTTATCCATAAAGAATTAGGCGGCACGCCCCGTTCATCACTGAATGCTGAATGGTAGTGCTGAATAGAGAACTGGCTGGAGAATCTGGTTTTAGACATGCGGAGCCTGTTTGTAATTCATCAGCATTGCTCTTTTCTCCTGGGTATCGGTCTGTGATAAAGAAAACTGGATACAAGAGGAATGTGCTGGGCATTTCAGTGCTTTGAGAAAACATGACAAAGCACTTCTCAGGGCCCATCCCTAGACAGGACCCTGCCTTTACCACTTCATCTCCCAGATGCCTGTGGAGCCAGCCCCTCACCAGAGAGCTGTCTGGCTCCACTCAGGCCTCAAATCTACTGTCTGTTGATGGAAAATCCTGCATGTCATGCCAAATAAGGCTGATTCAAGGCCGACCTTTCTCCATTTGGGCCAAATGCCCAGCCCCCCCAAACCCCTAACACACAACTGTTTGTGTGTCTGGTTTCCGGGGGCTCCTTAAGGAAGAAAAAAATAAACAGGAGTCATGGTGAGGACTGGGGAGGGGCCCTGAGGGCAGGGAGGGGGCTCCAGTTTATTCGGCTGGAAAGAAAAGGCTGGGGAGGAGGGCTTGCCTTTGGATCCAGTTCATTACTTCCCAATAAATCAAAGAAGGGCTGAGAATCCTGACTGCCATCCCCAGTAAGGATCAAGTTCAGCTTTCTGGAAAAGGCCTAGAGGTGGATTGCAGGACTTCCCGGTTTAACCAGGTGACAAACGCTTCTGCTTTAGCCCAGGGGACATGATTACAGACTTCCACAGCTTTTGCCGACCACAGCCTGGCCTTAAAGTCCAGACCTAGATTCCCGAAGCTAGTGTGTACCGCACAGAATGGAGACCTTGCCTGAGGAGGTGGTTCTCAGAAAACACTGCCAGGAAGGAAGAAAGAAATGTATATTCTAGGAGGCCTCTGCTAACCAGGAAAGGGGGCTGAGTCACACTCTAAAAAGTGGAAGGGGCAGAGAGCAGGTATCAACGCCCTCATTTTACAGATTTCCTCACCTCCCTGCAAAAAAACCGCCCTGAGACTCAGACAGGGGAAGTAGCTGGCCCTGGTCACACAGTAGGTTAGCGGTAGAGTTGAGAGGAGTCTCCATATGCCCTCGGGATGTGTTGTGATGGACTTTTCCTACTGATACTGTTTCCTCTGGCAGGGGAATGTCTAGACCAGTCGCACCTTCTTGCTTTGACCCTTCAGAACTTTGGCCTGTCCAATTAAAGAGGCACAGAGCCCTCCTACCCACAGGAAATGTTTCTAACTTACCGAGCACCTATTATGTGCCTAGAACTTGGACTTTACTGATCCCATTTAAGTCTCACCATTCTAGTGAGGAAGCATCACAGAACCCGTTTTCCCGATGAGGAAACTGAGGCTGGGAGGGGTCTGAATCCAATTTCAAACCAAGGTGGCTTTCATTGAACACCCACGCATTTTCCTCTCAGATGAACTGCTAGGCCAATACCAAAATCTCTCAGGCCACTCTTTTGCTGCTGAGTTAAAAGAGATCCTGAGACTTAGCCTGGGACCCCGACTCGCGGAGATTCTGTGGCAGGTGAAGACCTTTTCTCCTGTCGTCCACTGCCTCTTCGCCTCGGAGGACGCCCCGGGGCGCGAGCAGGGTACGGGAGACCCTGGCTCCTTGGAGGCCCGGGGACTTGCTCTCCACGGTGCGCCGCGGCCGCTCCACGGAGTCCTGTCCTCCAGCGCCCTCACCTGGCTGCTGCGGGCGGGACTCCGCGCACTCCGGCTCCGCGCGCTCGGGTCTGCGTCTCCCAGAGCCGCCGCCAGAGCCCGCCCCGGTCCGACCCGGGCGCAGGGCCCCCGCCCCACTTGGGCAAGGCGGGGGCGCGTGGAGGGAAGCTTCACTGGGGGGCGAGGGAGGGAGCTTCGGTGCCGCGCGGGCGTCAGGGGCTCCGCGGGGGAGGAGTCAGTAAAAGTGGCTATAAAAGCGGCAGCTCCGGCTGACGACCGGAGAGCTGGCGCGCAAGCAGAGCCCAGCGCGGTGCAAACGGACCGAGCCTGGCTAGCGCAAGCGGCGCGAGGAGCCAGCGGAGCTGAGTGCGGCCAGGATCTGAACCCCGATTTCCCAGACGAGCTACCACTTCGCTTGCCCACGCCCCGGGTGCTCGCGGCGCCTGGCGATCAGCGACCAGACGCCCGGGGCCGCTGCGCTCCTGGCCCGCGAGGCTTGACACTGTCTCGGCCACCGACCCAGAGGTAAGAGGGCCTGGCTGGGGGCGTCAGGGATGAGCTGACGGCCCATGCCATGGTAGGAAGGTAAAAAGCGGGGGCTCGGGCCTCCACCCGGCATAGGGTAAACGTTGCCCGCCTCAGTTTCTGTTTGTCTGTCCACCCTGTGCTGTGCAGTCTACCTCTGTCTGTCTGTTTGTCCATGCGTCTGTTGGTGGGCACACGCCTCTGGCACTGACCTCTGTGGGATTTCTCTGAGATCTTGTGATGCTTTACAAGCTGTAGGTGCCGGGGGGCGCTGAAGTCCCCAGAAGGCATCCAGAGGGGGCAGACTCCTGCTTTCCGTAGATTTTTCCTCCTCTGAATGGCACCTGGGGCTTGAGCCCGGGAGAGTGTCTCGCCGAGGAGGGAGTACCACAAGGGTCGGGTCTCGGTGTCCTGCCGACTCGGCGCGAGCTCAGGCCGAGCGCTAGCGGGCGTGCGCCTAGCAACAGGTCTGCGCCTTGCTGCTGCTGCCTCAGCACGCTCTTCCTCCCGGTTTTCCTCGCCTCCCAATGCCTCCGGGACAGCGCTAGGCACCCAGCGACGCGCTGGCGCGGGGCCGAGCTGAGGCAATTGCAATGTTAGATGAACCGGGGTCCTCTGCTGATGTTTAGACTGAGATTCCATACGTGGCATCACTGGAAGAAGGTTTGGTGGTCCCTGGCAAAGGACGTCGGCTGCAAGAAAGGTCGCGTTAGGTTGGGAGGAAAGGCAGAGTCCTGGCTGAGCGCTAGCCAGGTCTCCCGCTCGCCGGGAACGAGGGCCAGTGACATTCTGGAATGGACCCCGCGGGATGCGTGTGCCCATGAGAGAGGAGCGCGATGCGCCCTGGGTCCTCAGCCGCAGACACTCTCCGCGACAGCCGCTCTTCCTCAAGTGTCGGACGCTACGGCAGTCCCAAGGATCTCCACCAGCTGCCGGGTTTGAGGTCCTGAGTCCTTCTCCAAGCAGCCAACGCTACCCACAGGTGAGAGCTCCCTTTAAAAACTACCTTTTGATGTGTGAGCCAGTGCCTGGCTGCAGCCCCATCCCGGGGACGGTGAGCCGGGGAGCGCGTCTCTCCATCCCTGCGGTCTGGAAAATGATCCAGGGCGCGCCCGAGGGCGGTGAGCCGGCGGCTCTGCGTGCCCAGGCGCGACGCCACCATGGACAGCTCCCAGCCACTTCCTCCAGTCGGGGTCTGTGGCCCTGGGTCTCTGGGGAAGTCGTGCACTTTCTTCCCAGACACAAGGCGTTGGGGCGCTGGGACAGAGGAAAGGGATTGATAGTCCGAGGGGGCCCTCGGTATTACCACTCAGAAGGCAGCCCAGTCCTCAGGAGTCTCTGGTTTCTGACCACGTCCTAGCTGAGTCGGCAGGTGGCTTTCTACAGGACCTCCCGGGGGCACTCTGTGGTTCTCTGGCTTTTCTATGACACCACGGAGACCCCTCAGAGCTGTTAGGGAAGTGCGACCCCTGAGAATCCGACCCAGGCAGTGAGATAATGCCAGATACAATTATGCCAGACATAATTAGGGATCCTGCTCAAACTGTTTTCTGTGTAGGGCACAGGTTCATGTGTTCCATCAAATTAAATTATTTATTTAGTAAATATGGTATTGGGAGGATATATTAGTTTCATGATTAATGACAGAATGGAGAAGAAATCAAATAGAACAAGTTTATAGAGAATGCAACCGGATGTATTTGCAAAAGCAACTATGCTTTTCTGATCCTAACAGTTTTGTTGAAAGCCCATGACATTCTTAAAGCAATTTCCAAAGGCTCCTCTTTAGCCCAGTAGATGACTTTTCAAGTTGGTTACTTGAAACAGGGTGGAAAAACCTGTAGGGTTTAATCTGTGCATCAAATTAAAGGTCTCCCTCCTCTGGTAAGAAATGACACTGGATGGGGCTCTTTTTGTCATTTCCACCCATACAGAAGTGTGTATTTCCTTTATTTTAAAATTACAAGAAACCCAGGTCTGCTTTTTTGGTGACTGACAAAGGCCCATGGAGAGTAAAAACAATTAAACACTTCTTATAAAAAAATTTTGAGACAGCATCTGTGACTTTGGGAAAATTGCTCAAATGTTTTGTGCCTGTTTGCTGATCTGTAAACTGGGAATAATGCAATCCCATCTTGTAGGGTTGCTATGAGAATTACAGTAATTGGTACAACGTAAAGCATTTAATCCAGTGCTGAGCACAGAGAAATCTTTTAAAATGGTAGCAATTACATTTTAAAGACAGTTGTGCATTTCTTTTGAATTATGTTCACCAACCCTTTGTCCTCTCTCTTAACCTAGTAACTGTTTGATAGGGGCTCCATCTTCACTTTATTTTGCATCCAAGAACTTGTTGATGGAATTGATGAAAATTCTGGAATTGATCACAATGCAAAAAAATTCTTATTTAAAGACAAATGGAAGAATTTTTATGTGATAAAAATCAGTCAACTGTTTTCCCCTACCTATACTACTTGGAGGAAAGATAAAAGTAAGTCATTTTCAAAATATTATCACAGCCCTCTGGTTCAGATGATCAGTTCTTCCTGATTGTTCTCTCACGAGAATGCAAAGTCTTCTAAGAGGCTTTGTTGTCTTTCTGGGAGTGAAGTACTCTTGGGTATTGATGGGGAGTGGCCTCCAAGGCCTGATTTCTAGATCACTCCAGGATGAAAGCTTTATGGAGTGGAACTTTGTCCAGGGGTTCACTGAGTGGTCATTCCCAAGCAGGAAGCACCTTACTTCATGCTTGAGCCTTGCTTAGGTGTGAGATTCTGACCAAGACACTTGCTCTGCCCAGAGCAGTGGGCACTTACTTGATCCCGGCTGGACTGGAGGGTCTCCTCCAGCATTTCAGGGTTCTGTCTGGTAGACATCACTAATACATGACACACCACAGAAGTTTGGAGAATGCAATTGTATAGTACCCAATCTTCCAGTTAGAGTTTTTTTCACAAAAGTGTGTGTGTGCGCGCATGTGAGTGTTTTTATCCCTGTCAGTTTTACATTCTGGTGCTCTTAAATTTTTATTCTTCTCCTCCTTCTGCTCTTAATAGTGCAGAAGGAATCTTAGCTTCTTCCATCTAAAAGGATTGGAGTCGAAGAATACATGCTACAGATGCTCAGAATCTTTCTATGAGATTACTGATGACATGAATGGAGCAGGAGGATATGGGGCCTTGGATGACCTTGAATTCCTGGCTGTCTTCTGTGGACTCCTATGCAGATTCCAGTTTCCAGCATACATTTGGCTTTCTGGTAAGAAAATTATTGAACTTCAGGACACTCTTGGAGTGAAGGGCCAAGGAGGGGAGGAACTGTCATGAGAAGTGGCAGAAACGAGCTCTTCATCAGTCCTGTGGCATTCTGCCTGTTGCAGCAGTACCTGAATCCTCAGGACAGACAGATCAAATGGCAAGAGTGGCATTCAGTGGGGAAGGCCAGCAGGATGGAAGGGGTGAATTCAATTATTCTCATCAGCCTCCTTTGAAGCCTGCTGCTTAAGTGACCTCTTTTTATCACCTTCTGTGGTATTGGCAGAACATCACAATTTGATGGATTAAATGCAATTTGCATTTGTAGTTATAGTTCAAAAGAGAAATGCAAACATGTAGGTTGGGTTCCTAAATGGGGACAAAGTTAAGTTTGTGAGCTACATCCACAAGACTGCATATCTTTTCGAAGTATGCATAGACTTTTCAAAGTCTGGACTACACATCTCTTTCTACATGATGGCACATACCCAGATGTTTGATCTTATCAGAGTAAAGCATCAGCTATCTCTCACTGCTTGGTTTTTGGCCATTATCTGGAGGCAGTTTCAGCTTCCTTTGGACAGTGAATAGGAAAGGATCACATTGTTACTCTCTTGTATCTGGTTGGGTTGGCAGGAGGCTGGAAGTGGCAGTGGGTACCAGGGGAGACTTCTCAGTGGTGGATTCCTTTATACCATTTTGTAAGCTATTCAACTGGGCCTGACCCCCCTTTCCTTAAAGTCTGGCAGGTGGAAACGTTGCTAATTTGAGTAGGATGGTGACTATCATGGTGACATTTATTAAAGCTGTACCTCTTTGCTTTAACCACTCTCTTCGGGGGCCATCTTATCATCTCTGGCAGGCCCTCTAGTCCTTCTTTTTCTTCTGTGTGCCCTGGCACTAGGCTTTGTTCAACCTTGGTTCTTCAGAAGGGAGGCTGCTTGCAGAGAAATGTCATCAAATATACATTTGCTGTCTGCTTAGTTCCCTTGGTGTCAGGAAACACACATGCCCACCCAGAGGGAGAGGAGCTGCTACTCCTCTCTGCCCCTGTTATTTTTTAGGGCCTGTGCCTAGGCTCAGCTTGACTCCAGGAATCTGAATCCACCCTTCCCTCCCCACCCCTGCAGGTGAGTGAGCCCTGGGGAGCACAAGCAGGCAGGCCTTCCTTGCACAGGCACCCGCTCAGAGCAAGGAGCTGGAGAGCCTAGCTCCTTGCACTAGGATGTCTTTGAGTCTTCTGGAAGGGCAGTCGTATCAGGGGTTTAGATGCAACTTCAGTTTAAAGTGCTTTGCCCAGACTTTGAAAACCTTTGAAGACCAGGTCTTTGAAAGCCCTGTGAATTTCTTTCTCTTCTGTCAATAGCAGAGCCGTACCATTAGACATTTTCTGTTATGGAGAAAGCACATCTAGATAGTTGTTCTGGCATGGAAGGTGTCCATGCCAGATTGCTGTCTCACCTGTTTTTAGACATCGCACAGAGGGGAGAGGGCCACAGGCTTCCCCAGGAGCCTGCTGCACTCTTTGGCCCTCTCTGAGGTGAGGAGTTCATGCTGTTCTCCAGAGTCTTTGTGGCTGTAAGTTATGCACCCAGCCCTTGGGACAAGGAAAGTACAGTGGCCTGGAGGACAGGCACCCTTTTCTGTGGCTCTGCCAGTCAGGGAAGATGGGAACCATTGGAGTGTTCCTTGGGGACTGCTTTATGGGTGCCAGTCACTGTGACTGCACTCCTTGCCTGGACTATTAACCAGGACCTGGGCAGATTCCTCGACTTCTCTAGTGGGGTTAGGTTAGACCAGTGCTTCTTAGACTTAAAATATGCCAGCAAATCATAGCAGCACATGTTAAAGTGAGAGTTATGATTTGGCAGATCTGAGATAGGACCTGAGAGTCCACATTTCCAACATGCCCCCAGGTGATGCTGCTGATTCACAGAGCTGCCTTCAAGCCGTGGGGGCCTATGTCATTATGACATTGATGACTTTCTGTGATTCTGATTCCAATTCTTTTTGGTGTAATTTAAGTTAGTTCCTGTTGTCCAAGTTGAGGAAGCCCAGCTGGTCTGTGCCCTCCTAATGACCTTATAATGACCCTTAAAATTCTTGGAGATAATTATTGTCGCCCCTAAGCCATCTTATCAGCAGACTAAATATCTTGGCCCCCTTTAAGTTTCCACTTTTCCCTGTCATAATAAATTTTCCAAAGCTCTCTGGATCGAGCTACTTTTAAGTGCAAAATCATTGTGCAAATGGCAATTTATCTTTGCCTGGCAGAGGCATTTGAATGTAATTTTGGTGGTATTAAGAGATCACTTGGGGAATTTCATCTAACTCTGGCTCCAGACACTGAGAATGCATGTTTACATTTAAACAACTATTTTAGACTCCAAAGATCACAGTTTCTTCTTTTTTGAACCTGAAAATGAAATTTAAGACCCAATTACCTTCCTCAACTCCCTCCCTGTGGCACTCCTGGGAGGATGAATTGGTCATCACCAGTACATTCTGGGTAGCCCAAGATACTGGTGTGCAATTGTGTTCTGTCACCCACCACCACAGTCGGAAGCAGAAAATAAGTTGAGTAAAAGTTTTTGATAATCTTCTATGAGGCAGGCCCTGAATGAGTCACTGAGAAGGCAATTGAATACATGGTTCCTGTTCTCAAAGAACTAACAGCCTGGTGAGGGGACAGACATCCCAGTCAGAAGTTGTCATACAGGGTGATGGGGGCTAGGACAGATTAGTCAGGAGGAGTGGAGGGCAGAAGACCTGCTGGAGGAATGAAGAAGACCATAAATTCAGCCAGAGGAGATCCGAGGAAGCTTCACTGAGGGCATATGAGGAGAGTCAGAAGCTCAGAAAGGCCTAAACCCCTTTCTTCCTGCAACCTCTCAGGTGCATGAAGTTTCTTACCTGCCTCAGGTGCATAAGCTCCCTTACCTGTCCAGGTACATAAGCTCCCTTACTTGCATCATGTGCATAAGCTCCCTTACCTGTCCAGACTCTGGGCTACACCAGGCATAAGAGAGAGTACTTCAGAGCAGCCGTTAGGCCTCTTTCCTTTAGTCTTTTACACTAGTAATTTAAAAATTACTTGAACCACAGAATGATTTTTCCAATAAAATCTTAGTAAATCCAATTTAAAAACTAGATAAGAAGTGGCTGTGGTTGGGGGTGGGAGCTGATTTTTGTCTTGAGATCTCTCAAAAAGTTCCACAGAGCTTTGTGGGCTCCAAGGAGCACAGTCTGAAAAACTTCGGTCCTGGGTCATTTCATTTTGCTTTTGGCAGTCATATCAATAGTGTTAGCTTAGTTTTATTGCGGTTTGTGTTGCTGTGTCTTTTTTTTTTTTTTTTTTTTTATGACAAAGTCTCACTTTTGTCACCCGGGCTGGAGAGTAGTGGCATGAACACAGTTCACTGCAGCCCAGCCTCCTAGGCTCAGGTGATTCTCAAGCCTGCCAAGTAGTTGGGACTAATTTTAGCTAATATTTTTGGACTAATTTTAGCATTTTTGTAGAGACGAGGTTTCATTGTGTTGCTTAGGCTGGTCTAAAGCTCCTGAGCCCAAGCAATCTGCCCATCACTGCCTCCCAAAGGGCTGGGATTACAGGTGTGAGCCATTGAACCTGGCCTGCTATGTCTTTTTAACATTCTGGATGTCTTGCTGTGTGTGTGTGTGTGTTTGTCCATCAAACAATTTTCAGTGAAAATTGAAAACTGGAATTAAAATTAAAAACAGAAATCTGGAATTATCGCATGCGTGATAATCCAACAAAGATGGGGTACGTGGAGGACCGGTGGGAAGGGCTGTATAGGATAGGTGCTGGTCCAGGAAACTCCAGCTTGTAGCTGAGCATGGGAGAGACAAACAAAGCTGTGAGCTTTTTGCAAAAATAGGCTTTTTATTTACAACCTGGTCTGTTAATCTTTTTAAATCTCCCAATATTTTTTATATAAAAGCTGGTAAGGAAAAAATGCCTTATTTTCAGGGTTTAAAATTTGGCAAGTTCTATCCAGGATCTTGCATCCTTTTTCACTGATGTCAAAAAGCCAAATTTGATTGATTGCAAGATGCTTTGAAGGTGGGGTTTGAAAAGAGGAGGCAAATCAGATGGATAGGAATGGAAGAGCTCTGCTGCAGAGGCGCAGTGGGGAGTGGGGGCTCCAATTTTTAGCTGTGGCTTCTGTCTGCCTCCTACAAAGCTCTCCTCAAGGGAGAAAATGATACCCTGAATGGGACAGCACCCGAAGAGAGGCTGCCCCTCGCTGATGGGTGGTCCCAGAACTTAGAAAGGGATCTGAAGAACCCTTTCTGGGCCTGGAGCCAGCTCTAAAAACATGATCATATGAATTATTGAAGATGGTGAGAGTAAGGCTTCTTCAGTCTAGAGAGTTTAGACAACACCTTCACCACTGGAAGAACCCTTCTAGGTATGTGAGGAACTCTAGCAGAGGGAAGGGGCACCCTGGCAGAGGGGTTTCCCTCTAGGATGGGCATTTGCAGTTGCCTGGCGCTCCTTCTGCCAGCCATACCAAAACACTTGCCCTGGACAGTGTCAAGGAACGCTGAGTGTTGGTGGGTGATCAGCAGCATCTCTTTCAAAGGGAAGCCAGCCTCCTGTCCAGAGGCCTTTGCATCAGCCCACATCACCATAGCAACTGGAACATACTAAAACAAAGACTGACTCCCAGACCTTGGGATTCAGCCTCCCTCTCTCTCCTACTTCCTAGATTTTTCCTCAAAGCTGGACTTAGGTTGGCTCCTTGGTTGTGCTTGATCTCTTAGCACTGGTAGCCACAGATCTTGGTTTCTAAAATCCCATGGAACTGTCTTGGGGGCTGGCCAGTGGTGAACCTGAGCCATCCACTTGTACACAGTGGCTGCTGCCTGAGCTCTCACCATGTGTGGACACTTCTTCTCTCCAGCTTCCTGAGGAGGCAGTGGTAACTACAGGTGGGAGACAAAAACACTGATGCTCAGAGTTACAGAGGTGGTACAGGCTGATGCCCTTGGGTGTCTGTCTGGCTCCTAGTCCAAATCATTACTTGTTCACCTTCTCTGGAGGACTCTTGTCGTGCTGTGATGGACTTATTCCCATCTTGGTCTCCTCAAGCCTCCTAAAGGCTCCCCTCAGGAGTCCTAGTGAATCCTGGGTCTCCAGTGCCTCCCAAGCCCCTGTCGGTGTGTAAAGTCATGCTCCTTCTTGTAAAGAACAGTAGGATTGAGCCCCAAAAGGAGTGCATAAGGGAGCTAGTTTGAGTGCACTATTAAAAAAAATTTTTTTTAAGGCCGAGTGCAGTGGCTCACACCTGTAATCCCAGCACTTTGGGAGGCTGAGGCAGCCAGATCATTTGAGGTCAGGAGTTTGAGACTAGCCTGGTCAACAGGGTGAAATCCCGTCTTTACTGAAAATTCAAAAATTAGCCAGGCATGGTGGCATGTGCCCGTAATCCCAGCTACCGCGGAGGCTGAGGCAGGATAATTGCTTGACCCCGAGAGGTGGAAGTTGCAGTGAGCCAAGATTGCGCCACTGCACTGTAGCCTAGGCAGAAGGAGTAGAACTCGACTCAAAAAAAAAAAAAAAAAAAAAAAAAAAACAACCTTTCTTTTAGAAGAAACTGGTGGTTTATGACAAGTCTATTTCAAAGCTGATTGTGTTACAGACGCTGAGTAATTCACTCTTATGCTAGTTTTCCAAAGGTTTGGGTTCAGGAAAACCTCAAACATAGTGGCTAAGTACTTTTCCTTTCCTTTCCTTTTAAAACCCTGTTTATTTTCAGAGGCGTTTAATCCATATGTTTTAGATCCATTTCCATGTTACTCAGCAAAAGATTGTTTTGCACCAACATTGCTGAGCCATGAGTGAGTCTGCTCATCTCTCTTCCACTCCAACTGGTGCTTGCAGCTGAGCCCCATGCTCATGGCCAGACGACTCTAAAGCCTTATATTAGACACAAGGAAATGTAAGCACTAGAGGCAAAAGAAAAATCAATAATATTGACCCTATCTTTATTTAGAATTTTGATATTTCATTCATCGTGACATTTTTGGTGCTAATTTTGTTTTTTAAAGTGTTGCATCGCACGATTCTTTATATTGATGATTGAGTTTTCTGGTGGCCTCTTCAATTTTGTGCCCAAGGCAAGTGCCTCACTTATCTCACTCTCATCCTGTCCCTGGTAAACACCCACCTCCAGGGCCCATTCTGGTTGGAAGGTTAACATCCCAGTCAGTGTGGGTTCTGCTGTGGCCTCCCAGGCAGAGATCAGTACCAGAGACAAGGCAGACATGCCCTTTGGTGATCCTAAAGGCTCCTCTGAGCCCTGTTGATTTGAATTTGGGGTGTGGGACTCCCAGAGAAAGTGGAGAAGAGAGGAACGTGTGTCCTTTTCAGACTTGGCATCTGAAGTTGCTCCCTTCCCTTCTGCCTTGTTTCCCTTCCTTTTCGGAGAGGGCAGGAATTGTGGTGCTCCATAGTAGAGTGTTTTGCAAATTCTGCTGGGCTGATGTGTCACTCGTCTGTGACTGCTTCAGAAGACACTGAGTTCATCAGATTTCTCAATTCAGTTCCTGGTAGTGAGAGAGAAAGCAGTTGGAGGATTTTGGCTTTGGGACTTCCATATGCAGGGATTTCTTCTTGCTTAAATGATTTTTTTAAAAATAAAAAGGCGTGGCCATCTCAGTGGTGTCTGTTTGGTTGGTAGCTTTGAAGAGGCTCGGAGATTCCTCTGACCACATAATTGTGGGTTATGTGTATGCCTGAACTTTCCAGGTGACTGAGAAACAGCTGAAATCTGTTCTACATTTTAAAATCATGGTGTAATGTTACAAATGGTAACACATTAATATATCCTGGAATTTTCTGAGAATGACCATGTAGTGAAGTTCATTTTTACTTTAAACATCTCCATATAAAATTTCTTTAAATAAAAAGCTATTTTTGACATACAAAAAAGATGATACTTCTGTTGAATCTTGCGTAATAAGCATGAACTCGAGCTTCTGCTCTGTTGAGGTTATTTGAGGACGTCACCCCTCTGAGCTCAGGGGGAACAAGGGGCAGAGAGGCCAAGTCACTATTTGAATAGAGCCCTGCTCACTATGGGCCCTTGGTGGCCATCGTGGGATACGTGGTGCAGAAATCTGTGGTTTCCCTCAGTGGAGATGGTTTCTCATCTCAGCCACGTCCCAGTACAATAAAGAGTCCTTTCTTCATTCAGAGACAGGACCTCTACTTGGCTCAAAGGCGGAGACTTTTCATGTTCTGTTTTACTCCCAAGGGCTGGCACATAGTAGGTACTCAAATATTTTTTAAAAATTCAAATGAATGAGTCCTGCATCTGAGCACCAGCCCCCCAAGCATGTACATTTCTCAGTACATTTGATATTGACCCTTGTGTATTCTTCTCTGGTATTTGAATGAAACTAAAGCCTGCTAGTCAACTTTTCAGAGGTCTGTACTCCTGCGGCTTTATGGTTATTTCCATCAACATCATTAATACTCAGTGTTTACTGGGCACCTAAAACATTCAGACTTATGCAGAGAGCATTACATGCATCATCTTATTCAAGCTTCCTGACAACTGTGAACAAGACATTGTCCTGTTTTGCAGATGGAGACTCAGTGAAGCTGCATCACTTACGCAGCTCCAGGTGGAGGCCACTCAGCTCAAGATGGTGGAGTGGGAACTCGGACCTATGTCACCGTGAGTCCAAAAGCTCTTCATAGTAACTAATGTTACTCGAATCTTGAATTTTGAAAAAGCATGTTGAGGGGAATATTAGAATTCACAGTAGATTGGATTCATAAAACAGTATTCATAGAGTTGAATTCATTGAGCGTAATTGCAACCCGAATGCACTCATCGTTGACCCACCAATTCTTTCTAGATACTTGGGATTCAGAGATGACTCCATTGCATCTCCCTGCAATGGAGAAGCTCACAGTTTAGTTTGGGAGACAGACAGACATTCAACTACCTACAATCCATGCTGTAACAGAGGCATAAAGAAAGCAATATGGAAGCACTACAAAGTGATGGTAAACGACTTTGCTGGGGAAAGAGACAAGGTAGCATGGAGGAAGTGATATTTAATTGGGCCTTAAAGAAAAGTACAATTTCTCCTAGGCCAGAGGATGGAGGGTTAAGAAGAAAGGAATATCCTGAACTGAATGCAGAGGATCAGGGAAAAAAAAAAAAAAAAAAAAAAGATATTTAGAGAGGAAAAGAACTAGAAGTTTCCTGTGGCTGGAAATGAGATCATAAAGGTGGGGCAGGGCTGTAGCTCCTTGAAAGCTGAGTCAGGGAGTTCGACTTTTCACCTGACTGAAGTGTGTGATAAGTTGGTGGGCATTAGACCCTTGTACCTGGTGGCAGGTATCTAAGGTTGGGCTTGTCTTCCTCCCTCCCAAGGGTGGTGTTCTTGGTAAGAAATACATTCCAGAATCTCACTTCTCATTCTAGATTAGTGGATAATGTCACTGCTAGGGCTCAGTAAATACCCTTCAGCAAGAAGGATAACTGCACTTCCCAAAGTGAATTGTTGCTACCAGGGTAACAGGGCCCAGAAGGCAATAGAGAGAAGATTAAGTCAGGGACATTTCAGGGGTCTTGTGGCTCGAGTCGCTGCCAACATGAGGTTTCTTCTCGTTGCAAGTAGAGGCTCCAAGCCCTTGAAGAAAATGTTCCGAGGCTCCTAATCCCAGGTCCTTGTCTCACAATATCCCTTTGGACTGATGCGCCCCTGTTTCCTGTATCCAGTCTCAGGGCTGGGGTGAGGAGGGTTTATCCTGTGGCCTCTGTGCTGGCTTTTCGTGAGTTGTGTAGATATTGTGATTTTTTCATAATTCTTCATGAATTCTTGGGCAAATTTCTAACTGCCTTGTTGACTGACCTGTAGCAGAGGTGGCGCAGGGAAAGTGAGATAAACGGACAGCATTTCAAGTGAGACTCACCTTTGGGGAGGAGGGAGTAGTCACTACAAAGGGTGCAGATTCAGCTCAAATTTCGTCAAAGCTTAACTGGATGAGATGGATACTCTGAATGCAGTCTGGTCTGCAGATGCCCCCTGGGTGATCTTGCGTAGTCCTCATCTCTTCTCTGCACTGTAGTTGTCATCAGACATTTGGGTGATTTTAGCAAACTAAACCCACCCACAAATATTTTTTAGTGCCATCCCTGTACGTGGACTTAAAGCAAATCTGAGTATGCCCACCAAGTAGCCAGAGGAGAGAAAAGTCACAAAGACTGGGTTCTGCCATTCAACAGAAACACGTTAAATTCAGATCACCAATATCTCCAAGATGGTTCTAATCAGACAAAAAGAGAGAAATGTGAAGTATTCCAGGAAGAGCCCCCTTAGGTTTTCCTGACTGCAAAATAAACTGTTCTCCATATTCTTTCTCCATAAGTTTGCATGCACTCTACTTTATATCTTCCTTGGGTTGTAGATTATTAGAGCTAGTATAATGAACTGGGAAGGGGCATAAGCTTTGGAGCCCAATAGTCCCAGTTATAAATCTACCTCCTGCACTGATTAGCTGGGTGACTTTGGACAGGTTACTTCACCTTCTTGTGCCTCAATTGCTTATCCATCCCCTAAAATAGGATGATTATATATTATTCTGAGTACTATGTGAACTAATACATGAAAACTTCTTAGAGTTATGATCTTGTACATACGAGGTATACAAAATAGCATGTCTCTTCCACTTGTCAATGTAGCTGATTGAATTAGCAGACACCGTATGTAGAGACAACCATGCTGTGACTTTGGGGGAATTTACAAACTTTAAACCTTTGACAAGCTATGGGCAGTAGCTGGTCCTAGAACAAGCATCTGAATGGCTGAGGCATATGCTCTAGTGGTCCCTTGCAGAGGAAGAGATTGTGTCTCCTTGGTGTGGTATCTGTCAAGCTCAACACTCCATGAGATCAGGAACTAGTCCATCTCAGTCACTATTGTATCTCCGGAACTGAGACATTCAGGCATGAACGTTATCCATAGAGGAGAGCTACTTACTAGCATTTCCTGAGATCTACTACTTACACTAACTTTATAAGTGCTTTACATATATTGGTAGGATACAGAATAGAGAAAGATAGTCCAAATCTTCTGACTTCTGGTGAAAATACAGTTTAAGAAGTGTAAAAAGCAGATTTGCTAGTATCTCTGTGCCCTGGCTCAGAATATCACATTAAGAAGGTAAATGTTGGAGCTGCAGGTTTTGAGATCTGCGTGGGTGGCAGCAGGTTGGTGCAACAGTGAAATTTGAAGGGCACAAACTCCTTGCCTAGCTTGGCTGTGTAACCTGTCCAATTAGTTGCTTTCATTCAGGATGTCTTTCCCACTTCTGCTCTCTGAAAAAGGAAGATGTTGAGAGGCACATGATTAATTTGGGTGTGTAAGACCAATGCCCTCAAAGTTCCTTATTTACTTATCGTTATGTATAACTACACACATTATCAACATGAGGTTGAGTCTTCTGCGGTGGGTGTTTGTCTCTTACCCAAAGTAAAGGGAAGTGATTACCATTGAATGGTGGAACTCTGGTTATCACAGCCGGGTTTCCCACAGGTAGGACTACCCACAATATCAGAACAATTTATCCCTAATTATGGTTTTGGAAATGAAGCTTAGATGAGCCCTTCCTAAAATGCATTTCTCAGTAGCATCACTTCCTTGAGCTGTTACTAGATATTCTAAGGTCAAACAAATTTGAGACAAACTGGGCTAAACAAAGTTGACCTGTTTTCATTTTCCAATATCTTTTCAATGCCTTTGTAAACCAGCATGCACCATGTCTCTCAGGGAGAGGTACATAGTGTATAGTATCTCTCAGATATGTTGGTCTAGGGAATTCCCTTTCTATTTTCACAGAGGACTTTCCGAGACTTGGGTGCTGTGGGACCTATGTTGGGGAAACACTGAGCTAAATATTCAGTAGTGAGATAGGATGAAAAACAAACACCACATGCAATTGGGCATCCCCGCCAGAAATTCTTAATAGGTGCTCATTACAGTTTTATTAACACTAGGGTCCTCTTTGAACTTAAGTAGAATGCTTTTGTCAAGTTGTTTTTGTTATTTATGATTTTATTTTTAAGTCAAAGTGTGCCGAGTATGTTCCTAGTTTTGGGGATTTGAAAAGTGGAACAACTTGAGGTCAAAGACCCTCCAACAGTTTATCTTTGCCTTTCTGTTGTCTCTGATTTTTATCTGGTTTAACCACAGATAACCTAGTAGTCCTGCTTGGCCTCTAGAGAGGGTGGTAGCTTGTTCCAAATGGTCACCAATCAGAAATTTCTCCCTCACACAAAACAACAGTGAGCTTACAAAATTGTAGTATTCATATTCATATGACTATTTTCTTTTAACCGGAAGTTTTTCCTTTGCTTGTCTGACTCATTCACTCATTTATTCTCTCATTTAGCAGTTTACTGAAGTCAGCTTATAATATTGCAAAGGCTGCTAAGCTCTGGGGATGCAGCAGTGACCAAAATGAGCTGAGACCTGCCTGCATGGAGATTACAGTCTAGAGCAGTGCTGTCCCAGAGACGTACAATGGGTGCCACATTTGGAATTCTGAGTTTTCTAGTAACCCCACTAAAACAAAGTTTAAAAAGAAACAGGTAAAATTAATTTTAATAATATACTTTTTTTCACCTCATACATCCAAAATATTGTCACTTCAACAGGTAGTCACTATAAAAAATAATGAGATTGTTTATGTTTTTTATACCAAATCTTCAAAATTGGTATATATTTTCTGCTTACAGCACATCTCAATTCGGACCCACCATATTTCCAGTGCTTAATAGCCACAGATGGCTAGTGGAACAGTGTAGGTCTAGAAAGAGAGACAAATATAAAAAATAGGTAAGAAAAAATCACGGGCATATGCGATTCCAAACTGTGGTCAGTGATATGAAGCAAAGTTGATAGTTTCGAGGAAAAAAAAGGGGATCTGCTGCAAGTGGCTGGTGGAAATAGAAGTGGGAGCAGGGAGAGAAAGCCTCTTTTGGCAAGCAACATGTAGGCATAGCCTAGGAGGATGGTGAGTAGAAGATAGAAAGATCAAGAGTGGGGGCAAGGATGTCCTAGGTAACAAGGATGTGGAGAGGCCTCAAGATAGAGAGTGAGAGAAGTCCAGATTGGCTGGGGCAGGGAAAGTGAGGTGAGGAGCAAGGCAGGACTGAAGGGGAGGCAGGGGTGAGGGGGCAGCAGGGGGATCATGCAGCATCTTTTAAACCACGCTCAAGATTGTGCACGTCATCCTGAAAGCAATGGAAAACATGAAGCGGTTTCAAGCAAGAGAGTTACATTGTCTGATTTTTCTGTTTTTTTTTTTTTTTTTTTTTTTTTTAAAGGGATCCCTCTGGCTGCTCTCTGTCTGGGTAGGTGAGGGTGATAGGCAATAGTTGGCAAAAATAAATGCAGGAAGATGGCAGGGGATGCTATGGTGCTGGGCTGGGGACCTGGTGATGGTGGGTTGGAGTGGAGGCAGCAGGAAAGGAGAAGTGTGGGTGGATCCAACTGGTGTTTAAGAGATGAAATGGACAGACGGAATGGTGGAGTGGACATGGGATGAGGGAGAGGGAGGTGTCCAGGAGAACTCCCAGGATGTGGGATGAGCATCTTGGTGGATGTTAGGAAGACTAGAGTGGGTTTGGGCTGGAGATTATACTCCAGGACACCCTGGGCACGGCCAAGCAAGAAACCTTGCATCTTTTCAACAGGAGTTATTCATTGCTCTTGAAAAGCCAGGTTAGGTGCAGTGGCTCACACCTATAATCCCAGTGCTTGGGGAGGCCAAGGTGGGAGGATTTCCTGAGCCCAGGAGTTCAAACCCAGCCTGGGCAACACAGCAAGACCCCCATCTATAAGAAAAGTAACCAGGTGCCGTGGCTCACATGTATAGTCCTAGCTACTTGGGAGGCTAAGGCAGGAGGATCACTTGAGCCCAGGAGTTTGAGGCTGCAGTGAGCCATGATTGTACCACTACACTCCAGCCTGGGTGACAGAAGAAAACAAAATTTTAAATGATATGGAGTTTTTTGTTATTATCTCTGAGGAAATGATACAAAATTACCTCTGATTCATTTTGCAATGTATTATTGTAGTAACACACAGCTTGTACCAGAAAATATTTTCATAAAGAGATGGCTTTTCTCACAACTTTAAACTTTAAAAATAGCATTTAATCAGAGCTTACTAGGATTTTAATTTCTTTGTTTGTTTATTTATTTAATTGTTTTTGAGATGGGGGCCCTCACTGTGTTGCCTAGGCTGGTTTCAAATTCCTGAGTGCAAGCGATCCTCCTGTGTCTGCCTCCTGAGCAGTTAGGACTATATGTACATGCCACCACGCCCAGCCTTAGCAAGTATTTTAAAGAGGGCTTTGAATTAGCTTCTCTTTGTGGATTACACTCAGAACTGTAGAGTGCTTGGTAAATGGATAGGGCTGCAGTGAAATCCATTGTCACTAATGTGTGTTCTCAGTGGGTCCATTTTTCATCCTGGAGAGCTCTGATGGAGAACTTGAAACCCAAGATGTAGTCAAAAAGAGACTGCCAGGAAATGAATGAGCAGACTCAGGGTATTCTGGATGAAATGCTCTTATTACAAAGACTCTTGGTGCATGTTCCATGTCCCACTTATGTGTTTGATAAGCCACCAATACATTTATCAGTCTGACCTGTTTACCGAAAAAGATACCAAGACTTGAGAGCTCTGAGTCACTGCCAGGTAGATCAATAAAACCATGAGATATTGCAGGTGCTTAGACCATTTATTCAGCAAACGTTTATTAATCAACCACTCTACACCAGACATGGAGAATGCAAAACCCAGTAACTTATGCTCCTACCTTTCAATCTGGGAGCATGGGGTGGGTGAGTGGAGTCATGCGAACACATGAGATTAATACATTTTATGTCCATATAAGGCAAAGAGTGGGCAGAAAAGTGGTACCTCATTATTCTTGGGGGAATTAATCTTTGACTTGAACCTTGCAAAGCATAGTAAGAATTCGTCTGCTGATTAGAGAGGGCACTTTAGCCAAAGGGCAATCAGATAACCCAGTACATCAAAGGAGCCATGAGTGTCTCAGTGTGGCCAGGGTGTAAGGATGAAGCCGGATGTGGAGAGAGATGGGGCTCTGACATGAAAGATGTCCAGAGAAGTCTTATTAGGTAAAGCTTGGAAAGCTTCCTGTAACACTTCATGGCACCAGTTTGATGGACCTGGCCAGAATTGCCTACGGGAATTGTGCACAGCAACCTCTGATTGTCAGAAATTGAGAAGTGGAGGTGATTGCAGATCATTATAGATGATTATAATGTACATCTACAATGATATAGGGTACAATGTGTATTTGAATATAATCTGGGATAATGATATCTTTGGTGTAGATACAACCTCCATCGCTATTCGATGCCACAGGGAGCACCTAGAGTGTTCCGGTGCTTTGCCAGGCATGAGCAGTGCTGGTGTGTGGAGGGTAGAGAGAGTGCAGGGAGGACAGGGGCATGCAGGGTCCAGCTGCTCCTGGGGTGCTCATGGTCTAAGCGGGTAGAGAGATGTGTATGCATGAAAAGCAACAGTCACACTGTTCACTGTTTTTCTGGGCACAAGGGAGGATAATGCATTCCACACTTTCATTGTTAGTTGTGGTCAAGTGTCTCGTCTTAGTGAAATAGGAACTGAAGCTGTGTGTGTCATTTCTAGAAGAAACGTACAAAAACTAACACACGATTCTTTACCTCCTCTTTCCTCTGCTGCAGTGACTGGCAATGGTGTGGATGGAGGGGCCAGTTTGGGTGCTTAGGTGCACATAACAGCATAGGGTCCTCCACACACCCACGGTGGACCTGGGGACTAGGTGAGAAAGAAGTCTTGCAGCTTTAGATTCTTTATTACTGTAGCAGAGCATGACCCATCCTCACTAGTAAGCAATGCCAGGCAGTCTCCACTGTGTTTTAGGCCACTGTGTAGAAAGGAAATGCTCCTTCATTAATTAATTCATTCCACAAACATTTGGGTCTGTGCTCCAAGCACTGTGTGAAACCAGCCTGGTTCTAAGACTTTTGGAGGGAGGAGCAATAACTAGGAGTTGGAGTGGTCAACAGAGGCATTTTATTACATTTTTAAAAAGAACGTACATAGTGCATGTGTATATACATATTACATATTTTTTCCATTATGTAAGCCACATAACCATGTTATTTCCTTATAACTTGGGAAATACAGAAATGAAAAAGAAAAACTCATAATCCTACTACTGAAGATAGACACTGTAAGAATTTTGATGAATTTTTTTAGTGTTATTATTGTATATTTTTTACATAATGTTGATAGAATTTTACCTTATACGCAACACATCTTAAAGTTGATTCATAGCATTTTCAGCTTTCAAAGTCATCTTTTTAATTGCTATAAAATAACATCAAATTTATTTCTAAATTTTTACTATTAAACATTTAAAATGACCATTTTATATACGTTTTTTCCCAAGTTTTGCTGATTTCCATAGAATGATTTTTAGAAGTGTAAGTAAACAAGAAAATGGCCTCCAAAGATTTATTCAAATTAACACTCTCATTAATTGTGTACAACAGTGTTATTTACACTAATATTTTATATTACTATAACTTAAAAAATAATTTTAATAGGTGAAAAATCATAGCTAATAGGTTTGTATTTCTTTGATAACTGTAGAGGTTGAAAGCCATCCTACGTTTTTGTTTACTAGTTATTTTTAGTTTTTGGAATTATGTATTCATATCATATGCCTATTTATGTGGTATTCATACTTTTCTTATCAGTATGTCTGATCTCATTACATATTTGAAATTTTCTCTCCTGTTCTTCCCTTTCAGTTATTTTGTAAAATATGTAAAATATTTTCATGCAGTTCAATGTGTTGATCGTTTACATATTGATTTCTTTTTTAAAGGTCCTGTGGATTGATTTTTACGTTCTTTGACCTGTCTCAAATTTATTTCAGTTCCTAGTGCAAGGAGAAACTCTAACACAATTTTCCCTTCAATTTACTAACTTGTTATCCCAGGACAGCTTCAAGGAACAATCTTTCCTTTATCTGTTGATTTGTCCTGCCAGTAAAAGCTTATTTGATCCAGTTATCAGTGTGGAAGATGGCAAGAATAAGATAAAGCTAGCACAGTGGGAATTCAGCCAGACATTTGATCTGACCATCTGGGCAAACTTCAGAGATTCAATCTTAGCAGACCAAGCCTGGGTGTGTCCCAGGTTTTGCAGAGATGTGGCCAGCTTAGGGATGTTCTGAACTAAGGATTTAGCCAAGTGAGGATTAGCCTGGAGTGGCACACTGGGCTGCCAGCCACCTTGAGGGCACTAGATCCAGGCAGTCCCTGCGCAGCACTGGCTGGGAGAGGAACTAGATGGCTCTTCCCTAAGGCCTCATCTGTGTTTCTCTCAATGAGTTGAGGCCTGAAAGGGGCCACCTTGGAACTCCCACTTGTGGCCCAGGTTAGGGAAGGCCTGGTCTGGAGAGAAGTCACAATTTTGAGTGTCATATATAGCTTCTTCTGCAAAATGGGAGCTTATGAAAGGTTTATTCACAAATAGTGTATGGAACAGAACTACCCTGCACAATCCTGTTACCGAGCATCTGCCTCAAGGAAAAGAAAACACTATATTAGTATCAAAGAGATACTTGCACTTATATTTTTATCACAATATTATTGACAATAGCAAAGATATGGAATCTAAGTGTCCATCAAGGGATAAATGGATAAAGAAAATGTATATATATGCAATGGAATACTATTCAGCCACAAAAAATAATGAAATCCCGTCTTTTGCAGCAACATGGTAGTATAACCAGAGGTCTCCATCTTAAGTGAAATAAGCCCTGACTTGATCACAAATTTTGTAAAATAATTTATTATTTTTTAGAGAGACAACATCTCTCTCTGCCACCCAGGCTGGAGTGCAGTAGCATGATCATAGCTCACTGGAGCCTGGAACTCCTAGGCTCAAGCAATCCTCCTGCCTCAGCCTCCTGAGTAGCTGGGACTACAGGCACACACCACCATGCCAGCTAATTTTTTATTTATTTTTATTTTCATTTTTTTGTGGAGACGGGATCTCATCATCTTGCCCAGGCTAGTCTTGAACTCCTGGACTCAAGTGATCCTCCCAACTCAACCTCCAAAAGTGCTGGGTTACAGGCATGCATCACTGCACCTGGCTGGAAATTTGTTAACAGTCTATGTTGAAGGGGTAGCTGAAATCACCTCACCATCCTCTGGGTTTCCAGAGCACCTCCATTCTTATAGCCCATGTGAGTTGTATGGTGGGGCGTGGTTCCATGTCCTTTCTTTCCCTCTGCCTGTGACTACCAAGAGAGCAGGGCTCGTGTCATTTATTTGTAGAGTCTCAGGGCCTACTGCAGGATCTGACAGAGTCAATGACTGCTACCTTTGCAGAATGAATGAATAAAAATCATTAATGGCTGAATGTGGCTGGTTTTTCCATGTCTTCCCACAGCTGGAGTACTTAATACTGGTTGAGACAACTCCTTTTAAACTGTTGTAATACTGGTTGAGACAACTCCTTTTAAACTGTTGGTATTTCTCTTCAATAAAGTCTTGGGAAAACCTTGACTTTCATGTCATTTTACTTTGGGACTTTTTCCAAAATCCAGGCTTTAGTTTTCGTCAAACACATGTTATGATCATGCTCTTAAGGGGTCTTTACAAACCATCATCATGCTCTTGAGGGAGTCTTTTGAAAACCTTACTTTAGATCAGAGTTAGAGAAGAAACCCACATTCTAGTAGATTTGCAGAGTAATTGACATTCTCACCATCTTTGTTCATATTTGAAATATTTCAGTACTCGATGTGGGGACAAAAACATTGAGTTTACACCTTCTAATAACTTTCCAAAAACCTGTTATAAAGTAAAACTGTTGATTCGGAGGTTTGTGGATCTCTGGGGATATAGCTCAGCCTTGGAACCCAGGGCCTACCATAGCTGGGCTACACCTTCCTCTCCAGCTTCTTGTCCAGCTGCTTCTCCCTTTCATTTTAGACTCTAGCAACATCCCAGAATTGTATGGTCCTGTTGATGCAATGCTGCTTGTTGCCATCTTGCTGTTGTAAATGCTGCTTTCTCTGCTTGATCATCTAGCAAACTACTGTTCATTCTTCCTGATCCTGCTGAGGCATCCCCTTCTTTGTGAAGAGTTCCCTCTCTCTTTCTCCAATGTATCAGTAAGCTACTGCTGTGTAACAAACTACCCACAAGGCAGTGGCTTGAAACAACTGTGTATTATTGTCCTGGGGGTCAACCAGCTGGTTCTGCTGATCTGGACAGGCTTGGCTAATCTCAACTCCATTTTGTGTCTATCAGCAGGACAACAGGAGGCTGGCTGGTCTAGGATGGCCTCATTTATGTGTTTGGCATTGGCTAGCTCTCAATTCAGTGGATGAGGGTGACTGGACCATGAGTCTCTCATCACCCAGTAGACTAGCCTCAGTTTGTTCTCAAGATGACTGATGCTGTTCTGTGAGAGAGAAGGAAAGCATGCATGGCTTCTGAAGGCCTGGATCTCAAAACCCAATGGCACACCAGCACTTCTGCTGCTTTCTTTTGGCTGAAGCCAGGTCAGTTCACATTCAAGGGGAGGAGATTTAGACTCTACCTTTTAATGGGAGAAGTTGCATAGTTACATTGCAAAAGACAAGGATCTGAGGGGAGGAGGGAAGGAGGAGCGGAATGATTGATTGATTTTTGTGATCGATCCACTATACCCAGCTTTGGTAGAGGTACTTACTCTGTAGTACAATTGGCCTTCCATACTATGGGTTCCATACCTATAGATTCAACCAATTGCAAACTGAAAATATTTGAAAAATGTTTGCATCTGCACTGAATATGTACAGACTATTTTTCTTGTCCTTACAGGATAATAATACAGGATAACAACTATTGACAAAGCATTTATGTTGTATTAGGTATTATAAGTAATCTAGAGATGATTTAAAGTATACAGGAGGATGTATCCAGATTATATGCAAATACTGCACTCTTTTATATTAGGGACTTGAGCATCTGGAGAGTGTGGTATCTGAGGGAGTTCCTGGAACTAATCTGCAGTTACCAAGGGACAACTGTACTATTGTACTTGGAAGTACTCATGTGGAGTCATATTGTATTGTTTCTTTGAGTCCTAATTCTGCCAACATGGCCTGGTACTTGCATTAATCACAGCCTTCTATCCTCTGAGTGCAGTAACAAGGCACAGGGCACTGAGTGCAGTAACAAGGCACCTGAGAGTGGAGGTACCCAGGAGGCAGGCACCCTAAGGTGGGAAAGGGACATATGTACAGAATCATGGCTGCATGTCCTGAAGGCTGGCTTAAGCCATCAATGGCTGCCGGGCAGGGTCCGAAGCCCAAAGGAAGCCCTGTTACCTCTTTCACCCTTCCTGATGGCTCTGCCTCTGCCTTCAGCTGGGCGTGGGCAGGCCCTACCCACTGAGGCTCCAGCCCTTACCCACAGTGTCAGCAATGAAGCCTCCAGAGGATCTACTCAGGCCCTGCCCACACACCCGGATGTTGACAGGGGCATGGCTCCAGCACCAGCTCTAATGGATAGTCTCATCGCTTTTAAAATAATGACCATGGGGCGTGGGCTGGCGAGAGCAGTGACATCACTTTCCTGCAATTCTGGGTCAGTTCCTGCTGCTTTTCTCTGTATCTTTGAATGACTGAAATAAATCTACTGGTTGGGTACATTTCCTGGAAGATTTCTGACATGTTCACATGTCTATCTTGGAATGTGGTCAAGAGAGCAATGGCTTTGGACTTAGAGGTCCTGGGTTCAAGATTCTGCTACTAGCTTGCTGTATGACTTGGACTAGCAACTTAACTTCTCCAGGCCTGTGTTTTCTCATTTGTACAATGATGGGAGGAACACCCTTGGTTTTGTAAAGGAATGGTGAGGACAAACTGGGATCTTTTATCAGAGCCACTGTCTTAGTCAGTTTGGGCTGCTATAACAAAGTTCCATAGATTAGGTGCCTTGTTAACAGCAGAAATATATTTCTCACACAGTTCTGGAGGCTAGAAGTCCAAGCTCAGGATGCCAGCATGGTGGGGCTCTGGAGGGCTCCTAAGCACCATTATTCTTCATGCTTCTCAGAGTCCTAAGGAAGAGAGTGATTCCTTAGTTCAATTGTGAACTGCTCTTGCCACTCTGTACTTCCTCATGTAAAGAAACCAGACTTTACATCATGGGTGACCAGTCCCGCAGAGTTGTACAGAACCTCCCTTGGGGCCACAGGATGGCTGGATTCTGTCCCCCCATATACAAGGAGGTTATTGGGATAGGATTTCTCCCTGAAACGAGTGTGTATATTCAGAAAGCTAAAGACGACTTCCCATGGTCATCAGATCACTAGGCAGGAATGCTATTCTCCTGATGGATGTGTGGAAAGTATTCAATTCAATTTTGACCCAAAGCTCCAGGCACTGGATTAGGAAATGCCAAACCCAAAACATTTAACTTTAGAATTTATGCGTTTTTTTTTTTTTTTTGAGACGGAGTCTCGCTCTGTCGCCCAGGCTGGAGTGCAGTGGCCGGATCTCAGCTCACTGCAAGCTCCGCCTCCCGCGTTCACGCCATTCTCCTGCCTCAGCCTCCCGAGTAGCTGGGACTACAGGCGCCCGCCACCTCGCCCGGCTAGTTTTTTGTATTTTTTAGTGGAGACGGGGTTTCACCATGTTAGCCCATGTTGGGATGGTCTCGATCTCCTGACCTCGTGATCCACCCGTCTCGGCCTCCCAAAGTGCTGGGATTACAGGGCGCCCGGCGAATTTATGTTTTTAAAAAACCAAAATGAAAAATAATCTTAGAAGCAGCAAAATACTATAATGGAAATTTCCCTGGATGGGGAGACAAGGTGGTGAAGATGACAATGATGATGCTGATGGCCAGACACTGTGATGAGTATTTGTATTCATTATCTCCTTTAGACTTCCCAACAGCTCCATGCAGTTGGTTCTAGACTATCCAGATTATCTAGCTGAGAATAAAAAGGTCTGAGAGAGGTTAAGCAACTGTCCCACAGACACACAGCTAATATGTGGTGTGGAAGAGATCTGCTGCCTGAGTTCAAGTTTGTCTTGGGCTCCAGACCCACAGGTCTCTGCTTTGCCTCTGACTCATTTTCTGTTATGGGTAAATGGCTGTCTTTGGACTGCGATGATCCCATCTGGAATATAAATCAGTTGGACCCTGTATTAGTCTGTTCTTATGCTGCTAATAAAGACATACACAAGACTGGATAATTTCTAAAGAAAAGAGATTTAATGGACTCCCAGTTCCACAGCTGGGGAGACCTCACAATCATGGTGGAAGAATGGAGAAGGAAAGGCACATCTTGCATGCCAGCAGGCAAGAGAGCATGTGCAGGGGAACTCCCCTTAATAAAACCATCAGATCTTGTGATACTTATTCACTATCAAGAGAACAGCACTGGAAAGACCTGCCCCCATGATTCAATTACCTCCCACCAGGTCCCTCTCACAATGCATGGGAATTATGGGAGCTACAATTAAAGACGAGGTTTGGGTGGGGACACAGGCAAACCATATCAGACCCCAAGATCTCTTTTCAGCTCTAAAGTACTCTGATCCCTGTGTCTTGCATCTTGCAGAAGAAAATGATGCCTTTTCAGTGCCTTTTTTGTAAATAATATGACTGCATAGTTAGAGAATATGGGAGAGAGTGTCTCCTTTATTTTGAAGACATAACTGTGGTTTGGTGGAAAGAGTTCTGGACTAAGAGACAGGAGGCCTAGGTTTTACTTTTAGCTTTAATACCATGTGGCCATGTGACTGAAGGAAGGCTGACTCTTCCGAACTTCAGTTTCTCTACCTGAGAAACGAGAAGCTTGGACAGGACTGGCTCTAGGCTTCTGTCAGCTCTGACATTTGGGCAAGGATGCCAGGCACCTCACCTACTGCTCCAGATGTCCCAGGAGAGGTTTCCATGCAGGATTTCAACTTGCTGAAAGCACATGTGTCTTTCCTAATGAATGACTGAGATTCCTTCACAGGTGAAAATCTCAAAAACTCTGGGAAAGTCTCTAATGTCAGAACAAACTCATCTTCCTTGTATGATAAAACCAAGATCTTTTCTCTGGTTGATAATATGCAGAGACAGAGGTCTTGTCATAATACTTGGACTAGGGGACAAGCAAAAGGGCCACACAGGAAAGGCTTTTGGTTGTTGCTTAATAAAAGCAACAATAAGGTTTTGGAAAGGCTTTAATTCATTGTTGATGTAGGAGGTAGCCAGGCCTGAACTTCTAGAAGATCCAAAGCTGGGAGCAAGTCACATGGCTGCATGGAGAGCTACCATGACCACCCTGGAACTGCATGTTTTCCCCTTTGTGCATTTAGCTAGCACTAGAGAGCCCCAATTCCTGTATCAACACCTATCCTCCCACCAGGTCTCACAACCACATGAAAGCAGGAGAGGCGGATTTATGCCTTAACAGCCCCAAGAACAAGCTTTGTGCACTGATAAAATCAGTGGCTGGCTTAGAGATCACATCAGCCCTGGAGAAACTGCTTCATGATTTGACAAGGCTGCTAAAGGCTGTTTGCATTCTGTGAGTCAGGTCCGAAGCAAAAGGAATACACAGAAGAAGATGATTATGGGTATTTTGAAAACCTGCCCCTTCCTGCCCGCCTGGGACAATATTTACAAAGCAGACATGCAAACAAGCAGACCTTCTTTTTGGGTTTAAATTCCCTACTGAGCCAGGCGGTTCCCGTGCTGGGGTGCTTGCCCAGCACTAAGTTAGGTGTTTAAAAAACGCATTTGCCAGCCAGCTGCCTGCCTTCCCTTTGGTGATTACTGTGTGGTTAGGAAGCTCAGGAGTAGTGTTGCTCTTGTCTGAGTAAGATACAGATTCTTTTTAAGGGAAAACATTCCCAAGGATGTACACTGTTGACTTAAATTATCTTGATTATTATGTTATTTAAATATATACAAACATAAAAACTAGGTATAAGTTCCTCAGCTTATAGTTCTTATACATCTATAAATCTAAAACAAATTTACAAATGATGTGCAAACAAAACTCTAACATGAATCAAATTTAAATTGTTAACATAAACTTGATATGCCAGATCTACCAATCTGGCTTCATAGGAAAAAGCTTTATCTCTCCATTTTGCGTTTCACTTGTTTTGGTCTCGGCTTATTTAATTTTGTGTATAAAGGACCATTGTTTGAGTCATCCTGTGTCACTTTTTCCCAGTTTTTAACACTGAATTCATATTAGGCCACTAAATTATTATTTTATTAAGTTGGTTGCTATAAAAGGAAATCTCCCAATACCTAACACTAAAAGAAATTTCAGATGCTGGTTAATGGAATATTCTACACTGTCTATTTACATACAGGTACTGAATAATTGAACACTGGTGAGGGCAAAGGCAAGGTATGTAAAATGCGTCTGTGAGCAACCAGAATATCCTATAACACATTTTATTGGGGAGGCTGGCATGCCCATACCAACATATGTCATGTGATGACTCAGTTCTTCTACCACTTAGTTCTAATTACTGTGGAAACTTTTGAGGTGCCCAGGCATTGTGTGACCTTAACTTGGTCCAAGGTATTCACTAACACAGACGGCACTGAAATTCTGTGCAGCACTTCGTTACAAGGGCTTATCCAGTTGATCTAGAAGAAAGGCTTGTATGACAGAGCCCTTGAGAATGTGTCCAATTCTGAAAAATATTCTAGAGAGAAGTTCATGGTGAGCGCTCATAGAAGAAAAAGGTCTCCTTGCAATGTGGGACCTCCCAAGAGAACAATTTTCTTCCAGGAACCAGGAAAGAGGAGATGGGGATGAATTTGTCCATTTGATCATTTATTCACTAAATATGCATGGAATCCCACCTGTTTTACATACCTAGCAGAGGGGATGGGGAAAGGGTCGTGGTAAAATTCATATAATTGCTCCCCTGGACAGCTGCTTGGGAGAGTTTGAAAAGCTCTTTGCAGTTGCTTTCTGAACTAGATTATAAGCTCCAGAAGAAAATTAATCTCTAACATTTGGAGTTACATGACACTTTATGCGTAGTGTTTTACTGTTTAATCATCTGCTCACTTTCTAGTTTTCTTTTCAAGTGACCGTCTATTTCTGGGAATTAAGTCCTAAGACGGATAAAAGTTTGTCACTTTTGAGAATAGTCTTGAGGATGTGCAGAAGCCTTTAAGGTCCCTAGTTCCTCCAGAGTGTGTGTTAGATGAGATAATCATCTGCATGTCTAAGTCCCGCTGTGTTTAGGATAGAAGAGCCTCAGTTTACAACACAAAGCAACACAAGAAATAGTGCGTGAAAGTCAATTGGTGATCAATGTCAAATCAGTGTCAGAAACAAAAAGTATTACGAGTTTGGGTGAGAGACTACAATTGTGGGATGGGCTTTCTCAAAAGAGGTTTAAAGAAAAGGTGGGACTAGATGTAGGATAGGTGAGAAATAAATTATAGAGAGGAGAGAAGGGGGCATTTCAGGTTGAAGGAAGAATGGAGACAAAGTATCTAGAGAGGATTTTTTTTTTTTTTTTTTTTTTTTGAGACAGGGTCTCGCTCTGTCACCTAGGCTACAGTGCAGTGGCACAATCATAGCTCACTGCAGCCTCAAACTCCTGGGCTCAAGTGATCCTCCTACTTCAGCCTCCTGAGTAGTTGGGACTACAGGTGCATGCCACTACACCCTGCTAATTAATTTGTATAGAAACAGGGTTTCACTATGTTGCCCAGGCTGGTCTCAAACCACTGGCCTCAAATGATCCTCCTGCCTTGGCTTCCCAAAGTGTTGGGATTATAGACATGAGCCACCACACCTGGCCTGAAGAGAGGATATTTGTAAGAACTGGAGGGAGGATACGTCTGGAAAGATAGATTGGATCCGAATTTTGGAGGCCTTGGAGGCCAGAACAAGAGTGTGCGTGGTGCTGTAGTCAGTGGGAGCCACTGGATCAACTGTTGAGGGACAGTAAGACATCATAGCTAAAGGCTGTCTTAAAAACATTGAGTCATCAAAAGGTTATCAGCCAGCACAGTGGCCTTCATTTAAAACATTTTCTTTCCATTTCAATGTTTCTGTCAGTGCTCTGCCATTGCACTGACGTTTATGAAGTCCTGTTTGTAGTAGGAACACTTGATAGGTTGCTGAGATTGTGTCCTGATGTCTGTAGGCACCTGTGTCCTCTGGAGAGAGCATGTGTCCGGGAGCACTTGTCCGCAGGCTCCTGCTGGCAGTGTCCACTTGATCTTCCCTCTCTCTGTCTCCTCTCTCTACCCATTGCAGCCCCTTGCCAAGCTTCATTCTAAATATAATACTTAACCCAGGATTTGTGGGCAGTTTATAAAACTCCTTGACACTTGTGTCACTCTTAGTAACCCTTTGAAGTCAGGAGACTAGGCTAGGTATTTTTCTCTTTATAGATGAAGCTAAGGCTCAAAAGGGAGAACTAAGTCATCCAAGATCACCATGGCCTATTAGTATCCAGCATATTAGGAATGGTGAGTGGTGCATAGATGCTGACCGACAAGGCGGCAGACCTGATGCTGGGGATGGCCCACCTGCAGACTTCTACCGCTGAGACCCTCACAGTGGTAAATGGAAGGTATTACATACAGCCCAGCCGCCTCCCATTGCCCCCACTTAGGCGGCTGCATCCTTGATCTGGGAATCTGCCTCCCATTGCCCCCACTTAGGCAGCTGCGTCCTTGAGCTGGGAATATAAACTGGCATCAACCAGCCTCCATCCTAACTTCAGGTCGGCAGGCAGGATTCTAGCAGCACCCATAGAGCTGACCCATGAGATTCACAGCATCTACCTATAACACACCTGTGAAAAATAACAAGCCAGGATACAGTGGTATCATCACAGACGAATAAATTATATAAAAAACAAAAGACAAAACTTAGGCCCACGAAAATGTTATGGAACAGAAAAGAAGGAAATAACCATAGCATGGAAAGGTAGAGAAAAATAAAACACAAAAAATTGTTACAGGAAATAGAAGTAGTTTGGATAGCATCTGCTTTGAACTATCTGCAGTAAAAAAAAATCAATTCTATGAAATAAGAGATAACAGGTTCAAGCGAAATAACATATGGGGAAGCTAAAAAAAAATACCCATAAAGAAGCCAACAATGGGCGAGGATGGTTTAAAGCAGAAACAGAAAAAATTAGAAAGTAGAACTGACTCTGCTAAAAATTGTCAGTGATTTAATTGATCAACACCATATGCTGCTGTCCCAGAATTGCAGAGAAATAGAAAGAAATGCCAGTAACTGGGGACAATATGATAAATATGAATGCTCGAGGTTGAAGAAACAAGAGTAAGTTATTGATTTTTCTTACATTACTTACTTGTAGTCAGATGTGGGGATTTGCACAGTTTCATATAATGCTTGTGAAAATATCAATTGTATTGAAAGATTTAAAAATGGTTACTATATTAAAGCCAGCAATTTCACTTCTGACACCTGATGTTAAAGACTTTATCAGGGAAGAGCACAGGAATACCTCTACAATAATTTTTATTATAGTGATGTTTATAATAGTGAATAACTGGAAACCTCCCAAATGCCCAGCTGTAGGGGAAAGGTTGAGTCAATTATTGTGTTTCCATATAATGTAATCATATGTAGCTATTTAAAATCTTGCAAAATAATGTTTATTTATACGGGAAAATGTTCATCTTGTGAAGTCAGCATTTGAATCTATCTGAGACAGAGTGCTGCTATTAAATATTTCTTCAATCAACTAGAAGAAAATATAACAATTCCATTTCTATCAAGTGTGAATTTCCTTTTGCGGAATTGTTCTGGATGAAACTGATAGGTTAATTTCATGGTACTGCTTAACAAATTGCCATACATTTAGCTACTTAAAACAACACCAGGTTGTTAGTTCACAGTCCTGTGGATAGGAAGTATGGTGCAGAGTGACAGAGTTCTCTACCCATGGTGTCACCAGGCTGAAATCAAGGTGTTGGCCAGGCCCAGTTCTTGTCTAGAGGCCATGGGGAAAAATCCACTTCTGGGCCCTTTCTTGTGGTTTGCTGAATTCATTTCCTTAAGCTGGTAGGACTGAAGTTCATTTCCGTGTTTGTTGTTAGCTGGGGGCTGCTATAAGCACACAGAGACCACCTGTACTTCTTGCCATGTGTTCCCCTCTGTCTTCAAGTCAACAATTGTACAGCAAATATTGTTTGTGCTTTGAGTATCCAGGTTCTCTTTCTGCAACCAGCCAGAGAATACTTTCTTCTTTTAAAGGGCCCATGTGGTTAAGTCAGATTCACCTGAATAATATCTGTATCTTAAAGTCAACTGATTTGGGACTTTAATTACATCTTCAAAATCTCTCTACTGCAGTACCTACATTAGTGTTTGATTGGGTAACTGGGAGCAAGGTATGTGTGTAAACTGGGAGCGAGGTATGTGTGTATACCACGTTCTGGGAATCTTGGTGGGGGGATCTTAGAATTCTGCCTGCCACACAATTGATAAATTGATTTTTTTTCTTAACTAATAATATGGATGTGCAATATTGTGACATTATGGAGACCAGGCTTCCTAAGATTTCACAAAGTCTTATGAAGCAGAAAAAGTCTTACAAATATAGCCTATAACTACGTTTCCCTTTTGATTTGGGTAAGATTGGCTTTGAACTCCCCTGAAGGACAACTTTCCATTTCCTTTTTTGAGTCACCTGTGTTCTTAAACTTGTATTTAAAATGGCTCACTGACTTGGCTCCTTGAGAACTTGTCTGCTCCTTGTCTATTCATCTATCCACCCACTAGTCTCTCCATCTACCAAATCACCCACAGTATATCCATCCATGTCATCCATTCAACAATCTACTCATTCATCCATCCATTCATCCATCCACCCATCCATCCATCCATCCATCCATCCAACCAGCCACCCTCACATTCGGCTGTCCATCTACTCTTCCAACCATCCGGCTGTCCATCCAGCAACAAAATTACAATTTCCCCATCCATTTGCCTACTCAACCTTCTGTTCATTCATTTGCCTATCTATTTACCAACCTACCCATCACCCAGACATCATGCTTCTCATTGATTTAATAAACTGCTTTGAACTCTAACTACATGCTGGGTCTTGTAGTAGACACCAGGATACTAGGATAAAGTCTCTTCCCCCAACCTACTTATTGTCTAGTGGAGAAATGAGACAAAAAAACTAAATAGATAGAATTCACATGAAAATTCGTATAATACAAGAATGTCAGGTGGTTTAGGAGCCCAAACTGGGGTAGGAAGTTTCTCTGGAAGTTGTGAAAAAAGATACATAAACTGGCCCTTGGAGGATAAGCAGTTGTCCAATCCTGAATGAAATCCTGCAAGTTTTTACTGCATCCATCATGGAGCCTGGAGATTGCAAGTGTTCTCAGTCTCTATGAAGGTGACATTTTCCCAGTGTGACTGATGTACTGTAGAAATTACAGAGCACAGTCCTGGAGGGCTGGATTGATGGCATTGATTTTGCTCTCTTCTGGATATGGTCAAGTGATAATGACAGGGAAGATTGAGACATGCCAGAGGCAACCTTTCCAAACAGACAGTGATGAGTGTCTCGTTTTAAATCACACTTCCTGTGAGCCTGGTTTATTTTATTTATTTATCATTCATTTATTTATTTATTTATTTTGAGACAGAGTCTCACTTTCTCTTACCCAGGCTGGAGTGCAGTGGCACAATCTCAACTCACTGCAACTTCTGCCTCCCGGAGTCAAACGATCCTCCTATCTCAGCCTCCTGAGCAGCTGGGGCCACAGGTGCTTGCCACTATGCCCACCTAATGTTTTCTATTTCTTTGAAGAGATGGGGTTTCACCATGTTGCCCAGGCTGGTCTTGAACTCCTAAGTTCAAGAAATCTGCCCACCTCAGCCTCCCAAAGTGTTGGGATTACAGGCATGAGCCACCACACCCAGTCCATGAGCCTGATTTAAACCTGGTCCACAAACACCTGGCTTTCTCTGGTATAATTTGACCAGTTGCTTTGACCAGTCTCTGACCACAGAGAATTTACATCACTGTGCCTGGGAGCTCACACACAGCATGGTTTTTGCTTTGACTCCACGTCCTGGTTTGTTGTTTTTAGGGAGGGGCTTTCTCTCTGTGCTGCCCAGGCTGGAGTGCAGTGGCTATTCATAGGCACCAACATAGCACACTACAGGGCTGAACTCCTGGGCTTGAGCAAACCTCCTGTCTCAGCCTCTCCAGTAGCTGGGATTACAGGCGCATGACACCGGGCTGGCTTGATGTCCTGTTTTAACCCGAGTTGTTTGTAGCCAGCTTTGGCAAACCTGTCAGGAGCATATTCTGCAGTGTTATAATTACCTGGGTGGTGGCCTGCATCTGGGGATCACTTAAATGCTTTCATCTTCAAGTCCATCTCAGGATAATTTCAATGAGAAGCTTCTAGGTCATTTCCATAGACTCCTCTTCCCCTCTTGTTTGTATTACAAACTTGTGTAAAAGAAGAGGATTTTGGAGACAGAGACTTGGATTAAAATCCTAGCTCTGCCATTAGTCAGTTGCACAGCCTTGTATACCCTTGCTAAGCCTCAGATCTCTCACCTGTATAATGGGCCCAATAGTACCTGCTTGTGGGCCTGCTGTGAGGATTTCTGGAGCTAGTGCATGTGAAATGCAAAGCACCTTTGTAAAGCGTAGTAACACACTCAGAAAATGGGAGCTGCTTTTGTGGTTGCTGTTACTGCAGTGATTCCCAGGGACATTTGATATTTTAAATTACATTGGAAGAATTCTCATATTTTTTTCACAGGCAGAATTGGCTCATGGATCAGACTAACCAGATTTATGGTTAAACATGTTTATAAAAAACATGAAGTCATGTTTTTTTAAATGCAGCAGGAAAGCAAATCATTAGGTCTAATTTGTTAGGCTGAGAAAACACTGGAATGAAAGTGCTGTTAACAAACACTTAGCATAGGCTGGGCAATAATCACATGTGTTTTAGCTTGAAAGCTTCATGTGCCCTGTTGGAAGGGGTTGGGTCAGAGGCCTGTGATGGCTTCATTGAAAATGCAGAGTTGGAAATAGCCATCCCTACACTAGCATCATGCTGAAATCAAGGGGGATAGACTTCAAAAGAAATTTTGTGTTTTATATCACTGCCATGTTTTCCCTTTACAATGCATGATTAATTTTAATTTTACTAATGCATTTGTTTTTGTCAATAGAGGCAGAAGATGAGGAATGAAAATAAGAGCTAATAGTAACTATCCCACTTGACCTTGAGCAAGATATCCAATGCTTCTGTGACCAGAAGCTGGTCACTTCTGGGTTAATAAAATGGAAGCAATAATAGCATCTCCTTCAAAAGGTTGTAGTGAGGGTTAAATGAGTTCATGCAGATGTGCTTAGAACAGTGGTTGGCACGTAGTCAGTGTTCAGCAGGTGTTAGCTGCCATCCTCATCATCATCATCATTTGTAATAGAAGCAGCAGTTCTGTCTTTTTTTTTTTTTTTTTTTTTTGACAGAGTCTCACTCTGTCACCCAGGCTGGAATGCAGTGGCATGATCTCAGCTCACTGCAAACCCTGTCTCCTGGGTTTAAGCGATTCACCTACCTCAGCCTCCCAAGTAGCTGGGATTGCAGGCACATGCCGCCACACCCTGCTGATTTTTGTATTTTTAGTAGAGACAAGGTTTCACTATGTTGGCCAGGCTGGTCTCAAACTCCCGACCTCAGGTGATCCACCCGCGTTGGCTTCCCAAAGTGCTGGGATTACAAGTGTGAGCCACCACACCCAGCTGCAGCAGCAGTACTGTCGTAAGAGTAGGAACCTGAAGCACTCTAAAGGTGAAATCATTTCCTCAAGGTCCAATGGCAAGTGGAACAGTCCAAATTTGAACTCAGGCAGATGATTTCAGAGCCAGCAGTTTGAATTATGTTTTTCAAAATGATTTTGATGTTGTACAAGTAAGAATTAAAATTTATGTCAGTTACCAATATCTTTCTAAAAGACAACTTTGATCATTTTTCTCTCACTTAAAATCCACTAGCCCCTGGGCTTCTCAAGGGTGGAAGAGATGTTTCATTCACTGAAGTATCTCTAGTACCTGGCTCCACACCTGTTAGCAGCAAAGGTTTATCGATCAAAGCTGAGACACCCTCTCCCATCCCTAAAAGGATAAAGTCCAAACTCACGGCTTGGCCACCATCTCCAGCTCAGCCTCGTCCCCAGCAGTTCTCTCTCTGCTCCAGCTAGGGCAGCACATTGGTCATTGATTCCTTGGCTTGAAAGATCTTCTTCAAGGTTCATATGTTCCTGACAATCTCCTACTCTTCCTTCATGATCCAGCTCGATGTCACCCCCTCTTAGAATTCTTCTCCTGCATCTTCCCTATTCCCCAAACCTCAGGGCAGAACGTATGGGTGCCTTGGAAGATTGCTCACTGAGGGTCTTCAGTTGTACCTCAAAGGATAGGTAGGCTTTGGGCCTGTGAAGAAGGGAAAGGTACCTTAGCCAGAGTGACAGCATGGGCAACACACAGACGTGGAGAATGAATGGCTCTCAGTGAGATTTCACTGATTCCTCCAAATCATCATTTTCTCCTGTGTGAGTTGTATTATTTCTTCCTCCCCATGCAGACTTAAATTCTAGGGTTGTGCTTTCTTTTTCTCTCTTTTTTTAAGAAATGGGAGTCTCACTTTGTAGGCCAGGCTGGTCTCAAACTCCCGGCCTGAGTGATCCTCCCATCTTGGCCTCCCACAGTGCTGGGATTACAGACATGAGCCACTGGGCTGGCCCTATGGTTGCACTTTCAATACAGGTGGAGAGTGTCCCTACTGCTTTTCCTGATCCCTGAGAAGGTCTTTCCAAGGAGATCACAGTAGCAATTCATTTCTTTGGAAAAACTGGTCCAAGTAAGGAAAACATGCCATATATACCTTATGGGTAAGACAGTAGAGAAACCACTGACCAGGATGCTGGGGGAACTGCATTCTTATCCAAACTCTGTCACTCACTAACTTTCAGACTAAAGGCAAATGCCTCAGCCTCTCTGCAATTAGGTTTCTTCATCTGAAAAATGGGTATCATGTGGCCTGCCTGGCCCAACTCCCAGTGCTGTGGTGAAGACCAGATGAGCAACACTCTGTCTCTATCTAGCTATGAGACATTGGGAAAGGCATTTAATTACTGTACCTTGAATTCTTTGGTCATGAAAATGAGGCCAAGAATGCTTTCCAGATCATTTGGCTATGAGGATTAGATGAAGTAACATATGGAAAATGCACAGTACAGTGCCTGGTATATAGTAGATATTCAATGGATATTCTTTTATTTTTTCCTTCCTTCCTTCCTTCCTCTCTCCCTTCCTACTTCCCTTCTTTCTTTCCTCCCTCCTTCCCTCCTTTCCTCCTTCCTTGCCTCTCTCATTCCTTCTCCTTTGTTTCTTAGTTATAACAATGAGGAGTTAGAATAAATATCCTCTCATTAAAGAGTCTAAGTCTGTGCCTTTTTAAAAAAGTAAAGATCATAGTGAGATATTATTTGGAAACCCAAAGAAATATGATATTTTCCAAGTAGGAGGGAAAAGATCCAGCTTTTTTCTGCCCTGGGAGCTCCAGAAGTTTAAGGCAAAATGATAAACATGTCAGAATGACTTCTTTATTTCTATTTATAATCTTTGTCATACAGCTTGGTGGATGGTGAGGTGCTTTTCCCAGCATAGAAACTTTCCTTGGCCGAGGAAAGGCAAGAATAAATACTTTTCCTGGGATGAATCCATTACCGGTGCCCTCTTTCCAATATTCCTCCAGATTGAAATTTATGCTTAAAAATCCAAGTGAGTTAAGAGAGACTGTGACTTTCTAAAGCAAACTCTTTTGCAATGCTATTTTGCTGTGAAAAGTCAGCGCTATTTTTTTTTTTTTTTTTAAGTTGTGATGGCTGCGTGTGGATTTCAGGGAAAAGTGGGTATATGGTAACCCTGAAGAATTATATCAGATCAAGACCACAGGAGAAACTTTCCCATCTCTGCAGGGCCCATTAAGCCCTAAATGCTTCCCTCCTCTGTATCACCACCCAGTGGTGGTTGAGGCAGGCTAGGCTAGCTCCCACTCACAGTTTTCCAGGGAGCGGAAAGCTCTGAAATCAAAGAAATGGGTCCTTGAGGGAGGCAGGAAGGTTGTCTGTCTGGACGTTTCTTCTGATCCCTGTCTGCTTCCTACTCCAGGGCCTCCTGCAGGCAGCAGTCTATACTATCACTAGGATCTTATCACCTCTCTTCTCCTTGCTTAATTTCTGCACCACCTAGGCCAGTCCTCCCACAAATAAGCCACAATTCCTGGTCCAGGTCAAGTTGCTTCTCCTCTGGGAAGCCTTCCCTGATTACTCCAGACATCAGAATTTTCTTTCCTGGAATCTTCAAAAGATTGAATCGTCTCTGCTGAATGATCTCCTTCAACACTCTAACCTGACCCCATCAGCTGGATTGAAATTTTTCTCGTATATGTTTGCATGAGGAAGGGTGGGGATGGGTCTCAGGATGGGCACTGGGAGAGGAGACAGGTCAAACGAGTGTGAGAGGACATTGTGTCCTTGTACCTGCACAGCTCCAAGCCCAGCAATGAGCACAAACCAGGTGAGCAATGAGCACAAACCAGGTGACCAGGAGTCATTAGGAGCCTCCAGTGCACCCTTACTCTAGGAGAGTAACTGCAAACAAAGCAGGAGATGGGGTTCTCTCTCCTCAGGCTTCAGCACAGAGATCTTATTTATATGCCTGAACAGAGTAAAGATAAGTCTATTATTATATTTTTATATTTGTAATATATACTTTGCCTACTTCCAGAAAAGAATGGAGTTGGCTGACAGTAAAGAGTTTATAACAAGGCTATTTATATAGAAATAGAAATCGAAAGCCATGGTGAAGGAGGAAGGAGCTAAAATGACGATACATTAACTGATGTAATTATTATGATTATAAACAGCGTGGAGCTGGGGATGCAGAAGGCTGCCCTGGAACATGTAGTGTCCATCATTTGAAGGAGAAGTGGGGAGAAAGTGGCTCAAATAATTGGATATTGCTTATAGGAGAATAGGATTTGCATAAATAATGTGAGAGTAGGCTGGGCATGGTGGCTCATGCCTGCAGTCCCAGCACTACACTACTGAGAGGACGAAGTGGGCAGATCGCTTGAGCTCAGGAGTTCAAGACCAGTCTGAGCAACATGGCAAAACCCCATCTCTACAAAAACAATGACAACAAAAAATTAGCCAGTCATGGTGGTGTGTGCCTGTAGTCCCAGCTACTCAAGAAGCTGAGGTAGGAGGATCACTTGAGTCCGGGAGGCAGAGGTTGTGGTAAGTGGTGATTTCATCACTGCACTCTAGCCTGAGTGACAGAGTGGGATCCTGTCTCAAAATAATAATAATAATAAGAAGAAGAAGTAAGTATAAGCAGAGAGGATTATGGGAACATTTGGGGGTATGTAGCTGACTGTGAGGATCCTGACAACTGCTGCAAAGATGAGCAAGAACCTTAATTTAGGAGGCTGTGGTGGCAAATTGTGGCTTTATTCTTGGATGATTGTGTTTGGTGCTTCTGGGTCAATTTTCAGACAATATTTAATTTTTCAGTGAGATCTATGACTTGCTTACATGCACCACTTCTTGTAAAAATTATATGATCGGAGCGTATATATTTCCATTTTGGCGATAGGTTGTTGGCCAGTTAATGTAAAAGGTTTCAGTGTTTCTTAATTATTTAACCTCTCTGGGCGTTCGTCATCTTATTTATATGATGTGGATAATAGCATTTTTCCTATTTCACATGGTTGTTGAGAGGATCCGATGGAATGACTAGTTGAAAGTGTTTGTAAAAGTCAGGATAAGTAAAGCAATGCTGCAGGAACAAACGACCCCCAAATTTCAGCAGCTTACTACAAAAAATATGTATTTCTCACTCATGTTCCTGTCCAGTGTGGGTCAGCAAGGAGATACTGTCTCTCACAGTCATGCAAGGCCCCTTGCTGGAGAAGCTGCACCTCCATATGTGCTTCCACTATCACGAGGGCAGAGGAGAGGGAGCATGGTGCATCATACACTGGCTCTTAAGATTTCACATGTGTGACATATGTCACTTCTACTCATGTATCATCAGCCAAACCAAGTCACATGGCCATAGTCTCACTTGAAAAGGGGCAGGAGAAATGCAAACTTACCATGGGCCCAAAGGAGAAGAGAATCAGAGTATTTGTGGACAGTTTTAATTTTGGCACAAACTTGAAAGTACTTAGAATTTGCTCCAAAAATATATGAATATTTTCATTCTCCAAGCAGCTGTATTTGTATCACAACGGAAGTCCTGAACTCTAAGCTGCAGGCAGCATTACTGATGTCAGAATAGCTCATCCGTTTCAACAGGTCAACTCCACGATGTAGCAGTGGTCCAAACTGAAGCCAGTGCGCCACTTACTAGCTACTGCAGAGAGACTGGAGAAATGTCACCTCTTGCCAACTCCCATTGATTGTTGGTGGCTTCTGGGAGATTTGTGTAAAGGATTGGATCTGGGGCTTGAAGAGAAAGAGTTGCAATTGACTAATAATGTCTAACATGGGAACAAGAAGTGGGAAGCGGAAGCCATTGCCAGGCTTTTGTCGTCCTTAATCAGTTGCATCACTCAGAGGGCGTCACAGTAGCTGATGAAAGGATTTGCCTACAGAGATCCATCCTGGGGAGTGGCTTCCAAACTCTTCTCCTCCCAGTGTGTATTCCAGGGCCAGTCCACAGCTTACAAAGGACCAGGCTATGTCTGCATTGTCTCAGGTTCAGCCCAGCCTGGGCATCTTCAGTCTTCTTTGGTTGTACCAGGTAACACATCTTTCTAGAGACCCTGAGAGAATGCCATTTTCTGAGTTTCCACAGGCTAGCCAGAAAGGCTGTTAAATAACTCACCCAGCCAGTTATTTCCAAAAATACCCAGTCCTATTTTTAAAATGGAGGATTATATAATTCTTCAACTGGCCTCACTCATTTCCCTTTTTGCTTAGATGCCATGGCTGTCAGAGTGTGGTTAGGATCTCAGGCAGCCATGTAGAGGCACAGGATTTGAAATCTGCAGCCTCATGAGACAGGAAGTTGATTCCACTCATGGCAGGGTTGGGTCCTGTCTAGTAGATGGTCACTCTTAGGGATGGTTCCAGATGTCTTGCTGGGTTCGGCTTGCTTATGTTTGCTTTAATCATGATGCCAGTAGTGTGGTTCAGGAGTTGCTTTTCATCTGGGATCTTTGTCATATCCGTTAATGTCTTGATCATGACAAGATGTGACCTGGAATGGGAACACTGGTACAATTCCTCAAATTTATGTTCACCGAGACCAGTGACAGCACGCCCTGTATATTCCCCTTTTACCCTCTACAGCATTCATAAACAGAAATTGGGGACTTTAATCATTTTAAATGACGGGCTAGATTGCTTTCAGCCTATTTTGTTTAAAGGAGGAAAGAAAGGATCTTCTCTTAGAGAAAGAGGAAGGGAATGGGGGAACATTTATTAAGCACTTACTTTAGGTCCACGCCAGGTATTTCTTATACATTATGACATTGATCCTCATGAATATCCTTGAGCTATAGGTCTCAATAGCCCTATTTTGTGGATAGAGGAAACTGAGGCTCAGTTAAGTTGGTTGACTTGGTCACTTGGTCACAATAGGACAGAGTCAGGATTCAAAGGCAAGTCTGTCTGAAACCCTTCGACTTCTGCCCAACCAGAGAATTGAATTGTAGACATCTCAAAGTGGCCAGCATGACAAAGGTGGGACAGTGAAGCTCAGCCAGCCTTTCTTTTGCCCATGTTAATCTTTGATCCTCGGCTAAGGTCACAGCTCCTGCTCTGGACTGTTCCAGAATTCTGTGGGGCTGTGCAAAAACATGCCAACTCTTCTGTCTCCCTCTCTCTCTGAGTTGGATGTTTCTTTTCCCTGACTGATTTTCCTCTATTTAATCTGGAATTCTCCGGGGCAGTGGTATTCCATGGTAGTGCTGCTACCCAGACTGGTCAGAGGAAAGTGGGCAGCCTGTTCCTTATAAATACCATGAGTCACATGTCTTCCCAACTGCCAAAAATATTCAAGCACAGCCCAGTATTCCTTTGGCCTGCATAAATTTTCTGAGGACTGGTAGCACAGTGTATCCTTTATATTCATAGATGCATGTGCGTTCCTGGGGTCTTCTTAGCTTAGGAACCTGGTTTTTGATGGGTCAAGGTTTTTTCCTTGATTCATCCAACCTGAACCACAGTCAGCATCATCAGTTACAAGGAGTAGCAGTGGATCCCAGCATAGGATGTGGATTCAGGAGGGCTGGCTTAGCTGCTGACTAGCCAAGTGACCCTGAATCCCCTCAACTTTCTGATCCTCAGTTTCTGAGTCTATAAAAGGGGGTAATAATAGTTATTAAGGACACAGGCTATAGAAGCTGATAGATCTGGATTGAATTCCCAAGGATGGTGAGAACTAGGTAACTGTAGTTAAGTCCCTCAACCTTTTCAAACCTCAGTTTTCTCACCTATTATAGAAAGGAAATTATAATAATACTTAACCCATTGGGATGCTGTACACAGCAAATGAACATAAACATGGGAACACTTAGGACAATTTCTGGTATTTATTAAATGTTAATTATGTTTTGAATATTACTATTTTATGTTATTATTAACTAATTTACAAGGTTGCAGTGAGGATCAAATAAACTAAAAATGTGAAAGTGTCTGATACAGAGTTTGGAACCCAAAAGATGCTTCAAAATATTTGCACTTCATCATAAAGATGTGAAACCTTCGAGAAGGCAGTAGTTGGAAAGGAACTGTTCAAACAACAGGCTCTGTGCTGGTTGCTCAGAATTTAGAGATGAGCTTCACTCATTCCACTAGCCCCTTGGAGCACATAATCTCACAGAGAAATAGCTACTGGCAGGATGGCAGTGTGAGGAGACAGACGACTCAGAGGAATGAGGGAGTACGGAGCATGGGAGACTCATTCTTTCCTGGCTTATTGCATTCAGGAACCTTAATTTCTGTTTTATTCCCAGTGGTTTGATCTACCAGTGCTGTCAGTGGCCAGAACGAGAAGCAGAGGTCAAGTTATAAGAGGTCATGTTAGGAAGTTATGACCCATATATACATATAAAAGAGCCATGGAAAGCATTTAGGCAGGAGAAAGGATGAGTACAGGTGCATTCTGGGAAGATAGTTCTGGCAACTACGTGGACTGGGTAGAACTAGGTAGATAAAAGCAGGGAGATAGGCAGGGAGGCTTTTTCCATCAACCAGGTGAAAATAATAGGGTCCAAAAATAGAAAGGCATATTCAAGAAGCCTATGAGAGATGAGTAGACAGGTTCATCCAAGAAGACAGGCTAAAGGGTTGCCACTCAATCAGACTGTGAGAGGGGACAGTGTGAGGGAGAGGGAATGAGGTCTTTGGTGGAGAAAAGACCTTTGTGAATTCCTTACATCTCTTTCCCTCCATTGGAACTTCCTCTACTTAGATGTGCCCATGGGCCATTGAACAGGTTGGGGCTGAGAGGAGATGGAGGACTGCCTGAAGGCACAGCTCTGTGTGTCAAATCGCTGAAAGGGACTCTCAGGACAGTCTCCCCTTGGAATTAGAAAGGTATGCATGTCAGGAGCTCTTGGAAGCACTTGAACTTTCTAGAGGCCGCCATGTTGGAAGGCTGTTGTTTGCCATTGGGCACCTGAAGAGTGACACAGCTGGTTTCCTTTTCCTCCTGGTTGCTGCACCTTGAGACTATGGTACAAGGATTGGATCAGTTCATCCTCAAGTGGAGAATAACTGGAAGTGTGTCAGTGTGTCCCAGTCTTACCTGGGATCTGATAGCCCCTGAAGCCATTGTACATCCAATTGGGTTTGACAGAAGCTCCCAGTCAAGACTGAAACTTTTATGCTTCTTGTGCACAGCTTCCTGGCTCCCCCAGATGTGTTTCCCATCAGTCCCAGTGCCGAGCCCAGAGCCTGGTTTTCTGCAGGCTCTCAGAGCATGGCTGTTGGCTGAATGCATGAGCCTCCCTGTTGTCTGCCCCTGGGGCCACCACCTCAGAGACCTTGCAGGAAGTGAGAGTGATTGATATTTGTAATGACCTCACGGTGTTTTGATGGTCTTCTCATATGTGCAGTCACAGCTCTGTCCCTTTCCAACCCAAATCCAGCCTGTGCCAGGCATCAGGTCTCTGAAACGAGGGCCAGGTTCCCCTTGGTGTGGATTCATGAGCCTCCTTTTAAGCTGTCACTGTCCAGTTCTTGTGCAGGCTCTGTTTTCACAAGACCCAGTCTTTCTCCTCGATTTTCCACATGAAGGACAGAAAAGATTGTGAATAAGCTCAGAGCAGAAAGCTCTGATCTGACATTAGCAGTGTCAATACCACATTGAAAACAGTGGTTTGCCCAGTGATGGTGAACACTATAAGGTGGCTCGGTTTTTGTAGGACCCAGCACAGCTGCTTGGCTAATGATTTGGTTTTATTTCCTCCTCTCATGTTGTTTGTGGCATCAAATGAGGATATTTCCACTTTGAGAGTATCCCTCCCCCCAGCATGGTGCCATTTGGTTTATATGCCTTGATTGACTTCCATCTGCTGCCACATAGGACACCTCCTCACTCTTGAGCTTTTCAAACAGATGGTCAGAAATGAGAGCCAAGTTTGAGAAACAGTCAAACTAAGTGAGAACATGGGGCTGGGAGTCCAGGGGCCAGAATCCAGGCTTGGATGAGCTACTGACTGATTGTGTGGTCCTGAAAAATTGCTTAGCGTTTCTGGGCATCTGCTAATTTGCACATTAAAAAAATAACAACAATAACAACAACAACAACAACCCACAATCCTTTCTTACGCTAAGATTTAAATGGGAGAGAACAGGGTTTCAGGAAGGGAACTGGGGAAACGGTTTGTTTGAATTTCTTGTTGAAATGAGAGTATGCCTCTGTTTACACCCCTGGGGAGTCTCGGCCTGTGTGGTTTTTACAGATATTTGTATGTGTTAATTCCCCTTGAGCTAAGTACAAGTCATTCCATTGATGGCAACTAGCTTCAGACACAGTTGGAGTCCCCAGAGGGTTGGCCAGGAGCAATGTGTGTACCCGTATGAGGCCTTTGGAGATGATGCCATCAGTGAGAGGAATCTGCCCTGGTATTCCAGGGCCAGAATTAGTTGGGGCATGGATGGAGACTTGGGATCCTGTTGGCAACCACAGGGGTTTCCTGATATGGCTCTGCAGGGAATTCTCAGTCTTAGCTTAGCTTTCCAACAGGTCCGCTTTCTCCTCCAGACCCTGGGGACCCAGTCCCTTTCCCCTTCTATAATCCTCACACCACCCACGCCATCACTTGGGGTCTCCTGTCCTGAGACTAGATATGAGGAGGCCCCATTTTCCCAACTCAACCCTGACGGTGGGTTCCAGCTACACCAGGTATGGGTAAATCTTAACAGGTTTACTAATTTTTAAGATAGGGAGAGGCGATAAGAATGTTCTGTGAGTTGTATATTTGGACTGAGGTCAAAATGAAGGCACTTCCAGAGGTGAAATGATGAACACAAGAAAAAAAGACTATGGCTCTTTCTTTCACATTTACCATGCGCAACAGGCCAGGTGTGTGAACTCTCTCATCCACCTGTAAACTATCCCTGTCTCACAGATGGGAAAACTGAGCACCGCTGGTAAGTGATAAAGCTGAGATTTAACCCCCACTGTGCAGACCCTAAGACCCCAGCACAGCATCAAGAAAGGGCCTGGTCAATGCCTTCCTGAACTTGGTATGTCTGAAGCACTGAACTCTCCCTGCTAGTGGGGCTATAAGTCTTTTCTTTAGCCCGGGACAGCAATTAAGCTTTGTCTTGCTTATCAACTCAAGTGAGAAGGACCATGAAGGCACGCTGAGGGGCCCTGGGGACAGGTGTTGTGTTTGATGAGTGATATCTGCCTGGAGTTTGAGAAGGGGAAGTGAGGGATGTTTGCTTTATGTTTCGTGGCTGTGCTATAACATGCGAGGCAGTCTAGCCCACAGCTGCAGCTCCCCCACCCTCTCCTGCTGGTGCTTACCCACAGTGCCACCTGCTCTTGGCCTCTGGAGGCACATGGTCTTTTCTTGTTTGGGCCTCAGATTCTCATCTTTTGGGCTTCTGGGTGAAACTGTCACCAGGGCAGTCCCCTCTATCACAGTCTCAACTGGCATCCCTGAGGAGTTCTGCTTGTTGCTCCTGTCCTCGCCTCTTAAGACCCAGGAGGACAGTCTCCAGCATCCTCTGCTCCAGACCTGCAGCCTCCTGCCCCATGAGCACTTGGAGTCATCCATGTCCCCAGCCGCTACACCTCAATTCAACACACCTGGATATTCTGGCCTCTTTGTTTGGAGGGGAGGGGGCAGGAGGTCTGCACCTTATTCTGACATCAGCAGCCTGGTCCAACAGGGTGGCAGGTTCTTTAATATTGTCTTGATTCACTAATTTACATTTTATAAGTAGTTTGAAAGATGGTTACTAAATAGGAAAGACTCATTATCTCTTGTCTTTGATTCTTCCCACCTCTTTGAGCTAGGTAGGGTGGGTGCTTACGTTTCTGGTTCCCACATAGTAAGCAGACTATTGGGAACAGACTCAATAGGCCCACCTCTCTCCAGCTCAGAACATGACCTCACAGGGCCTGTGGCAGAAGCAGTGTTTTCCTATGTTTGGACTCAGCTTTTATCATCAGATTGGGACATATGAAGTTCGGGAATATTCTTTAGCTGTGAACTGTGAGATTGAGTAAAATAGATCCTTTGACCCCCATTTGGGTCTGCATGTATTCCCCACCAGCTAAAAAGGGAAGAAGGGAGTGTCATCAGCACCCCAGGCTGCTCACATCTTATCTATGGGCTGTCATAACAAACCTGTGATGTACATTTGAGTCTAGCCCACAGCTGCAGCTTGGTATCACCATTTATAGATGAAGATAATAACTAAGAATTAACTGTGTACTGGGTGGGCATTGTATCACTATGAAGTGTGTGTGTGTGTGTGTGTGTGTGTGTGTGTAAAACTTCATTTAATAACTCTCACAACAAACCTATGGTAGTATTACCTTCTATTTATAAATGAGGAAATTGAGACTCAGAAAGGTTAAATGATGTGTCAAAAAAACACACAGTAGGAAATAGCTGAACCAGGATAAAAATGTACAATTCCTAACTTCAAGGCCCAAGTCCTTTCCCCCACCCTCGGTGAAGCAGGCATTATTTTCTCCTCTTATTCTTGTAAATGTTAATAAGAATTTCCAGGACAGGGCTGGGCTAGAAAGGCCTCTGTCTGACCTGCTATTTAAACCACTCCAAATGCTGAGCATTGGCCAAGCCACAGCACGCATGGCCATGGTTCAAACAAGTAAGCAAAGCCATTGCACCTTCTCATTAGCATCTGGGAGGAGAACAAAAGTGAGAGAGGCAAAGTGTCCATCCGTGATTTCACTTTGAAGCCAAGGCCCTGGATTTGCATCTGGCCACATCTCTCAGATGTCGTTTAGGGCACAGAAGGGGTGGCAAGTGCAGGATGACCCCTCAGGCTTTAAGAATGCTCCCCATTCCCCAACTAAGATCTGCAGATAGCCCTCCTGTGCCGTCCTCTGACCATCACAGACTGCCCGAGGGCACATTTGTCTGTTATTGCCCAGACAACAGAAACATTTGAGATAAAGAAAAGATTGTGGGCACCTGGCCTTCTCTGTTTGTATGACATACAGACTCACCTTTTAGACTCTCATACCTACAATTGTACAAGTTGTTACTTAGGAACTTCACTGTCTGCACGTCTTTCCTTCTTCTGTGCAACTCCATCCAATCATTTTCATTCATTTAGTGTTAACCAAGCACCTTCTGTGTGCTTAGGCTGCTTTATGCACGGTAGGGAATTAAAAATATATGTGATCCTACTCTCAAAGATCTTATATTTTAGATACTATTGCATTTTCTCCAGATGCTACAAATACTGCATTATTTACAAAATTCATTTGTTGTCAAGTTACTAGTCTGGGCATTTTTGTTGTCTCTTTGGATTTATTCTGCATACAGCTCTTTTCTCTCATTTCCCCTGCCACCTTCCTGGTGCATAGTAACCGTTAGTGGCCTTGGCTTCTATGAGGTTTCTACATCTTGCCTTAGGATAAGCAAAGGGCTAGTTTAGAATAACCTGGTCAGTACCATGAATATCACTTAAAACTTTATGGTGCTGTCTTTTGTGGTCATAGTAAGGGTTTTCCCGGATTTTCAGTGTACAAACTGAGTTACAGGTTTATGCAGCAACTCATGATCAGAGTGAATCTGGCAGAGAACTAAGACCTGAACTTAAGCTGTAGTCTCTTCATGTTAAGAAGAGTGCTTTGGTTTTCCCTAAGACTTCTTAAGAATGCAGGCCGGGTATGGTGGCTCATGCCTATAATCCCAGCACTTTGGGAAGCCGAAGCAGGCAGATCACCTGAAGTCAGGGATTCGAGACCAACCTGGCCAACATGGTGAAACCCTGTCTCTACTAAAAATACAGAAAATTAGCTGGGTGTGGTGGCAGATGCCTATAATCCCATTTACTCAGGAGGCTCAGCCAGGAGTATCACTTGAACCCAGGAGGTGGAGGTTGCAGTGAGCCGAGATTGTGCCGCTGCACTCCAGCCTGGGTGAAAGAGTAAGACTCTGTCTCAAAAGAAAAAGAAAAAGAATGCTGAATGCCACACAGCAGTCCCAGAATCCAGAGGTAAAAAGTCTGATCCAAACATCACATTGTCCAAAGTAATAAGGCTATACACAATTTGAATCATTTGATCATAGAGCTTGATTTGAAAGACATCTTTTGAACGCTAGAAGGGTTGTTCACTCCTTAGAATAAACCTATGGCTAATCATTTGTAAAGTGAATATTCTTATATAATGAATTTTTTTCTGGTGATGTAAATACATACTTCCTAGCCTATTTATGAATTTCACACATGGAGTTTTCTAAAAGCAAGGCATAGTGAAATTGAATCTTCTAAGAAAAATAGCAGGTACTTTGAGATGACGGGAACTGGTTTTCCTCCTCTTGTTTTTCTCAGTCTGTGTTGCAGGTGCTGTAATTAAAAATCAGGGTTTGGAGCAGGTCTCCACTGGAGTGGTCTTGAGTAGACTTACAAATGGCTGCAACGCTTCCAATGGCAGTTGATCTGTGTGAGCCAGGAATGGGGTAGAAATCTGGGGACTGGAATTTCAGTCTGAGTTCTGGATTGCTCATCTGCAACTGGGAACAATGGCCTCTTCCTCTTTTCCCTGCACAGAAAGTAGTTTGTGAAATTAAAGTGGAGAACAGCTGCTAGGAACTCATGCTGGGGACCCACAGTGGAGGCCACATTTTGTGATCCCAGAGGGATTCCCAAGCCCACCCCACAGCTGCTCCAGGCCTTCTCTGTTCTCCTGATCCCTGCCCTGATGGAGGCCTGACCCATCTGGCCAGAGTGCCTTCAACTCCTACTTTGAAATACCTGTCATCGCCCACATCTCTAGCCTTCCTCAGGACTTAGAGGTTGAGGGCCTTGTCTTTCCCGCTTGGGCCCTTCCCTCCCACTCCTTCCGTCTCCTGGGTTCCTGATATCTGAGCACCCTCATATGATTCCTGATCCTCATTCAGCTGCTGCTGTTGCTCAGTCGATGCCTTTGGGAATGAGACACCTGCATCTACCACCCTTAGCTCCCTGTCACACAGTTCCTCATTAGCTCCTGCTGTCTCACTTCTACCTTCGTGGTTCCACAGAGCCTCTCCTTTTAAAAGCTACCCATATTTTTCATCTTTCTGGACTGCCCTGCCATGTTGGGCACACCTTAGATCAGTTCTCAGACCGTGTTCCACGGAACCCTAGGAGTTACACAAAGGTTTCTCCGGAGTTTTGAGGAAAGGAGGTAATAAGCTGGTCTTCACCCTGCTTCAACCAGTGCAACTGCTCTTATCAATTAACTACTGGGATGTTATGAGGAGTTTCTTAGAACAAGGATTTGCTGCACAGTCTCTGAGCCTATGGTAGATGCACCTAGAAGGCCTGCTCTGGGGCTGTGCACAGCAGAGGCAGGAATTTCTGCAGGTTGACCAAATACCTCTAAGAAGTATAGGGTTTTTATGGGGAGTATGGGAAGGCTGGTAAACCAATGCTTCCTTTATGCAATTTCCCCAAATCTTACTGTGCAAATCTCTTCCCACAAATCTCCAGGCAGTTATCTTCTATTAAAAGCCTCTTGGGATTGATGCTTCTTGACCTAGTACCATAGAAGGGAGGTGTGTGTGTGTGTGTGTGTACGTGTGTGTGTGCATGTGCACATCCTTCCAATAAGCAACCAGGCCACTGCTCCAGAGGTTCTGGCCACTCCTAAACCAGTTTTTGTGTTGTAAGGGGATCTGGGACCATTCTACACAAATGACTCCTTGTCTCACAATGTCTCATGGGCCAAGTTTCCTGGTCCAGGCTGATGGCTGGTCACTTTTACATCCGCCCATAAACTTCCTTTGTTCAACCCTCCTATTAGTCATTGGCTCAGCATTTTGTAATTTACTTTTTTTCATATTTATCTGTTAGCAACAAGACACAATTCAACTTCCTGCAGTCATTACTGTAATTACCATAAAGCAGCAGCCCTTGACAGTGAGCATGGTTCCTGTAGTAGCCTGTATCCACAGTTCTTTGTCTCTTACAGTGTCAGACTGAGTCCAGGATGGAGTAAGGGCCAGGACTGGTATGCCCTGGAGGTGCCCTTCTGGTTCTAGGACTGTGATTTCTCTGAGCTGTCTGTTCTGCCCACGACTAAGGAAGGCCCCAGGACCCTGGAGCTCAATGGACCAACCTTCCTATCCCCTCCCTCCTGCCTCAAGGGTAGTCTGAACAGGAAAGGGGCCCCTTGGAGTTGCTGGGGGATGAATGTCTTTGTGTTTTTTTTTTTTAAGGTGACTCTATGCATTTTATTTCTTTCATCTTGTAAGCTCTTTGGAAGTCTTTGTGTTAACAGGAAATAAAATTATCTTTATTTTTAAGCTATGCTTTTAGCTTATCGAATCATGACCCCATGGGCTGAGTAATGTTACTAGATAGCAACGTGTGGAGGAACACAGATGACCTGGTTCAAGCTGTGTTTCTGCTACCTGCTTGTTGTATGACTAGGCACATCTGTTAACTTCTCTGAGGCTCAGTTTCCATATCTGTAAAATGGGTGCAATAATATCTGCTTGTATCTATTAAATCATTCAACATGTACTGAACGTTTTATGTGTATTTTGCCTATACTAATCATGTGCTGGGTCCAGCACTGACCCCATGGAGTTCACATGTAAGCGGAAGTAAATCAAGAGGTAGTTACTGTGCTGGGATATTATATACTGTTAGTTTTGAGAACCTTGGTCTAGCCTTCCAGCCTGGAAATTTGGGAGGTGTGGGAAACGAGTGGCCTCGGGAGGCTGACAGGACTCTGCATGTTTGAGAAAGAACTGGCTTTGGGTCTAGGGAGGAGATAGGGGGCACTTTCTGTGAAGGTGCTGAGGTTTAGGCAAGGCTGTGAATTATAGAACAGGAGCTCTGGAAGGTTTCGTGGGAGAGGCTCAGAGAAAGCATGGGGTGGCTGGGGGCTTGGAGGAGGATAGAGAGAGCCTATGAGGATGTCTTTCTGGTAGTGTCCAAGGTCACCTGCCAAGCAGCGCTCAGTGGGCTCAGTGGGCCACGGCACTTCCCCAGTGACTGATTCCAGTTTCGCGGTGGGCACAGGAGTGCAGATTAGGGCTAAGTTGGGGGACAGGATACGCAGCGTGTTGGCTCGGGATCTCTGGGAGGTGGCACCTGTGACCTGGGCTAATCATGCTACTTTCAGAGTCAAGCAGCAGCCAATGGGTAGGGAAAGACCAGCCTCTCTGAATTGGGTCCCACATGGAGATAATGAATACAGGGCAGTGGTGAGCATTCCAGATGACTCCGAAGCCCCGGCTGGAGTACCCAGGTTCCGACTGTATCTCCTTACAAAGACCTGCAGCTCTGTATGTCCAGAGGGGTTCATGCTGGGCAAGGTGGTGGTGAAGGTCAGGTGTCCTCAAGCTGACCACAAGTCACAGCTTGTCTTTCTTGTCAGAGGGACTCTAGGTGCAGCTGCTGGCCACTGGGCTCATTCAAGGGCGTTAGTGCCAAATTCCTTCTCCCTGGCCTTCCTCACGCTGATCTATGTACAAATGGAGCTCCAGGGGAAAGGTGGATTTACAAAAGGAGTGACAGTGAGGAAGAGACAGAGATAGAAAGAACCTGTTGCAAACATTTCCCATCTATTGTCATTCAAGTGGATACTGTTTTAAGTATCACCTGTTCTGGTCATAAAAGACAAGAATGTGTTTGTAGAAGCTTCTAGGATGCCTGGCATACATCATGCAGAAAGCACCCTTCCAAGTTGGCAGCCTGCTTCTGTTTTGCAAAATCTGGTTTGAAAATTTTGCACTTTCCATATTTAGCAACATTTCAGTGGGTGTGAATTTATATTGTTACAGTCATGGCTAAAAGTAATTCACTCTTTGATCTATGTTGCCTATATGTTACTATATTAGACAGGACTTCAGGTTTCTGGAGCTTTGGTTTAATATAAACTCTCTCTCTGTGTGTGTGTGTGTGTGTGTGTGTGTGTGTGTGTGTGTGTGTGTAAGAGAAACAGACACTAAGGCATTGCTAGTTCCAACTGGTGGGACTTGCTTGTGATCTGTTTGGTTCAAAAGTTGGTCAAAACTGTAGAATTGCAAATTGGCAGGATTCACTCCCAGCTCTCATTTTGACGTTTCAAATAAGTGCATGTTGTGTATTTGAATTAGATCGGAATGAGTATTGGGGGTCTCATTGAGGCACTCATACATGTCAGGATTCGCCACTTTGGAAGCTGGAGACAGTTAATATGTCCATTAACCTAGGGTCTCAAAGTGGCAGCTCATGAGTCAGATCTGGCCTGCAGTTGTTTTGTTCAGCCTACGCAGTCTTTTAAAAATCTGGAAAATTCACGTTAAAATCCAGATATTCCAGGTATCTCTTAAGGCTTAACTTTCTCAAAACTCAGTGATTTTAAAGAACAGTGATATTTATCTGTTTCTGAAATCTGTACTGTGGGCAGAGCCAACTTGTCTCTGTTCTGCATCAGCTGAGAGGCTGGCTCACTCACATGCTTGGCAGCTGATGCTGGCTCTCAACTGAAACCTCCCCAGGGGCTACAGTGGCCTTTCCATGTGGCTTTCTCACAGCATGGTGGCTGCGTTCCAATGGTGAAAGCCCACAGAGAGAGAGAGAGAGAGACCCCCTCCAGTGGAAGGCACATCATTTTTCTAAACGACTCTTAGAAGTTACACTTCTGCTCCATTCTGGTGATTAGAAGTCAGTCATTAAAGTTGGTTCATATGCACAGAGAGGGGAATTAGACCCCACTTTTTTATGGGAGGACTATCAAATAATGCAGACATGTTTTAAAACCAACATGCCGACCTCTCATTTCTCTTGGGAAATTTGGGGACCCAGCAAGATGTGGCCTGAGCAGTGGCTGCCCCTGTAGACAGAGCATGGGCCCTCCAAATTGCTGGGTCCCCTCCACCCACCAAGATATTGCACTCAACCCCTGTAGTCATTTGAGCTTGGGTCTGCCACTCTAGGCTTTCCATATCTGAGGGTTCAGACTCACTTTTCAGCTCCTTCAATTTACAAGGAATTCTCATTTTTGAAAAGTAAGAACTCAGAATTTACTCAGAAGTAAATTTTTTCCCCCAAAGGAATCAGGTTATATCCCAACAGGTGATTTTTCGAGAACCAAGCAACTCATTACCCATCCTTCCTTTGGGTATCAGAGATGCAGTTTGGAGGGCTGTGTCGGGGGCATGGGCAGAGGCAGCCAGGATGACTCCTAGGTTAGTGATAGATGGCAGAGCCTTTCTACACCTCCGAGGCTGGAAGGACTGACTGAATCCACTCAGTATATGTATACAAGAAAAAAACAAATATCTATGCAGTGCTTTGTGTTCAGTAATTGAGGTTATTCACAAGAGGGCATTTAAAATTGTATTTAAAAAATCTCCAGCCTGGGTGACAAGAGGGAGACTCTGTCTCAAAAAAAAAAAAAAAAAAAAAAATCTTGTTAGGCAGACATAACATACATCCAAGTGCACAGATCATAATGCACAGCTCAAAAAACTCCCACAAAATGAACATTACCAGCTCCCCAGAACCCCTCTCATGGCCCCTCTCTATCATGATCCCCTTCTTGCTCCTCAAAAGTCAACATCATACTGACCTCTAATACCATACTTGAGTTTTGCCTGTTTCCTCGAGAAACTGTATATAAATTGAATACTACAGTATGACTCTACTGTGCCTGGCCTATTTTGTTTACGGAAGTCTATCGTGTTCTTCTTGCTTGTATCTTAGTTTGTTCATATTCATTGTCCATAGTATTCCCTTGTAGGGGTATACCACCACTTATTTATCCAGCCTACTCTTAATGGGCATTTAGATGGTTTGCACTTTTTGGCTAGCATGAATACCATTGTCAAAGTGTGTATATTGGTTTACATTCTCACCAGTAGTGCATGAGAATTCTAGTTGTTCTGCATCTTTGCCAACACTTGGCTGTTAGTCTTTTGAATTTTAGCCATTCAGAGTGTGTTGTAGTAGCTCATTGTAGTTTTCATTTATATTTTATTTATATTTTCCTGTTAATTAATGGGGTTCTTTATAGGCCATTAGGATTTCCTCTTTTGTGAAATTCCTATTCAAGTCTTTTGTTTATTTTTCTATTTTTTGTTTGTTTGTCTTTCTTTCTTTCTTTCTTTCTTTCTTTCTTTCTTTCTTTCTTTCTTTCTTTCTTTCTTTCTTTCTTTCTTTCTTTTTCTGATTAAGAACAGAGTTTGCAAGTTTCTGCACTATTTTTTTTTTCTTTTGAGACAGGGTCTTGCTCTGTCACCCAGACTGGAGTGCAATGGCATGATCTCTGCTCACTGCAATCTCAGCCTCCCGGGTTCAAGTGATTCTCGTGCCTCAGCCTCCTTAGTAGCTGGGATTACAGGCTTGCATCACCACACCCACCTTATTTTTTGTATTTTTAGTAGAGACGGAGCTTTGCCATGTTGGCCAGGCTGGTCTTGAACTCGTGTCCTCAAGTGATCCGCCTGCCTCAGCCTCCCAAAGTGCTGCGATTACAGACGTGAGTCACAGTGCTCAGCCTTCTTCAGCACTATTGATATTTGGGGCTGGATGATTTTTTATTTTGGGGGGCTATTCTGTGCATTGTAAGGTGTTTAGTGGCACCCTTGGCCTTCATCCACTAGGTGCCAATAGCACCCCCACCTCCCAGTTGTCTCCAAAAATGTCTCCAGACATGGCAACATGTCCCAAGGGGGAAGGAAAAAGGGTAAAATCACCCCCAGTTGAGAGCCACTGATTTCTCTATGTATTCTGGGTAGGAACCCTATGTCAGTTAAATATTTTGCAAATATCTCCTCCCACTCTGCAGCATTCAGGCTCTTAAAGGTGTTTTTGATGAACAGAAGTTCTTAATGTAGTCCAGTTACCAATCTTTTTTTAAATGGTTAGTCCTTTTTTATTTCTGTTTCACACATCTTTGTCTGTCCTACCTTTTCTTCTGGAAACTTTATTTTTGTCTTTCACACTTAGAGCTACCATCTACATCGGGATTGACTTTTTGCATGGCCAAAATTAGAGTCAGACTTCATTTTTAAAATATGGCTATTCAATTGACTGAGCAACTTTTGTTGAAAACATTGTTCTTTCCTTATTGCCCTGGCGAGCCACAGTTGTCATAAATCAAATGTCTGTAATCTGTGGGGCTGTCTTTTATTCTGTTTCACTGATCCATTTATCTATCCTTGTAACAATATTACACTGTCTTAAAGATTTAGCTTTAGAATATATCTTGATATCCAGGAGATTAAGGCCTCCCACTTTGTTCTTCGAGATTGTCTTTACTGTTCTTGGCCCTTAGCAGTTTCATACAACTTCTAGAATCATCTTGTCAGTTTCCATTAAGGGAAACATAGTGGGGTTTTGTTTGGGATTCTCCCTATCAACTTGGAAAAAAACAAATATTTACAATATTCAGTCTTCCAATTCATGAAGATAGGATCTCTCCATTATGTAGGCCTTTGAAAATTTGTCTCTTGCTAAAAGAAAAAAAAAAAAAAAAAGCTTTTAAAAAAAAGAGCATGTGGCAGCTTCTTATATTACTCAAGTGTTGTTATTTTTTCAAAATAGGGATTGTTTGCATTTTTAGAAGATTATTTTTCTTGGACTAAAAACTATTCTGAGTCCTCATTGCAGAGAGAGAAAGAGAGAGAGAAAGAGAGAGGAAGAGAGCATGCAGCCAAATTTCTTAGCTTGGCATTCAGTGGGTTTAGCAAGCTAGTTCCAGCCTGCCTCCTGCCCTCCTTCCTATCTTATATATCTTTTCTTTGGGCCCTGTGAAGCTACTCCAAGTTCCCCCAATTCACCATGCTTTTGCTCCTACTGTCCTCTCTGCCTGGAATGTCAGGAAGGGCTTCGTGGAGAATGTAGTACCATCGCTGAGTTCCAAAGTAGGAATTTCTAGGCAGAAACAAGGGAATACCCATTCGCCACTAATGCCTAGCCAGGCCCAAGACAGGGTAGGAGTTCAATCAGTATTTGCCCACCTGGGATATTTGTCAGGTCCCAGACCTGGGTAATAGGCAGGGGCCCTGCGTGGCCACCCTTCACCCTCTAGGGGCAGCCAATCTCTGCCTTTCTGGCTCACAGAAGGAACCAGTTTGTCTCAAACATGTGGAATCTACCGGCCCATCTTTCCGTAGTCTGCATCTACAGGGTGCCCATGAAGTCTGGAAACAGATATGATTTTGTTCATTACAGATTGGAGATGTCCTTGAGGACATTGTGTATGTTCACCTGTGTGTCCAGGGTTTGTGGGTACTTGGGATTTCTTAAGGGTTCCCTCTTTCTTAGGGACCTTGTAGGCTGGTGCTACGATCATCCAGTCTCCCTTCTCCCATGGTCTGTTTCTCTCTGCCTCGCTGTTGCCACAGATAGTCTGGACAGATTAGAGCCTTGCCCCAACTTGAACCATGGATTTTTCTTTTCGAAATAAAACATAATAAAATTTTGGTGAAAATGGAAATATCTACATGTTTATTTTTAAGTGTTTTTTTTTAATGTTAAGCTTTTCGGTTGGTTGGGAAACATCAAAATAGGTCATGTGTAACTTGGTTTGCTCATAAAACAGAGTGGCTCATACTTGGTATATTTAGAGAGGAGACGGAAGTGATTTTTTTTTTTTTTTTTTTTTTGCATTCAGTTTTTCTCTATTTTTCTTTTTAAACCAAAGAGTGCTTGGAAAATTTCTCCACCCTCTCCACTGCTAGTGCATTTTCCTGGCCTTAAAATTCTGGTACAGGCTTCTGTTGCCCAAACAGAAGAGTTAAGTGTGCTGAGCTTGGCTTGACCTTCAGTGCCGCTTCTCTAAGAGCGAAAAGACATCTTTTTCAGGACTGGTGGTATTAATGGGTTGAGGAGGACAGTGTTCCGAAGGGCAGAAAAACACTTTCCTCTGTGATAAATTAAGGCAGTGATTTCAAACAAATTGTTTCGCCAGTGTCTAGCATCCCCCTTGTCTCTGGTTTTTGTCCACTTTGTACCAAATGCATTCATGAACATGGCAGACATTTTGCTGAAGGTCTCACAGGGAAGGACGGCTTGGAGACACACGCTCCATAAAAAAACAGCTTGGAAACCTTTCTCAAATGTGTTTGTTTTCCACAGTTCCTTCTTCCATAGTGTCCAATCCTATGAGTTCTTTTGTTTTTCCTTTTCCTCCTGGGTTTCCTGCCAGTCTTACCCTCTACCTCCATCACATCCAAAGGCTTCCCCGCTTATTATGCAGAGAAATTTGGTCTGGTGTCAGCTTCCACGCCCAGGTTTTAATTTTTTTATCCAACAGGGCATTCAGCAAATGAAGACCCTGCAGTTATCAGGACCAGAGCAGTAGGAAGTTATAAGTGATATTTTGCAGCAAGGCAGAATAATGTGATAGGATTGTAAGGGCTAAGCAGTGGAGTCCTAGAAGATGTTCTGAGCCCCTGGCTGCCTTGAGTTCTATTTCAGAAAGGTTATTTCTAATTTCTCCCCAGCCCCTAGCTCCAGCTACCAGAGCCAGCCCCAGAACCACTCTCCCCTTCATTGGGAACAGACCCACACCCAACATCCCTATTATATCTGCAATCATCTGCTGACTCTGGTCTAAGGGATGTGTCTGGCCCTCAGCACAGTCTCTGAGGCCAAGGAGAAGATGAGGTTGCTAAAACTCCAGAGCACTAGCAGGCCCTCCTCAGTAATCTGTGGTTGCTCAGAATGATTTGCTTCATAAGCACTCCGAGATGTACAGATGGGGGAGAGTGATGTCATACCAGATTCCATGCTTGGCAGACAAACAGATGGATATGCAAATAGAATGAACAAGAGAGATGGGAGGGGTGTAAATGATGGGTGGTGGAGTCTAGAATCAGGTAAGCAGAGGGCTTCTCAGGCTACTCTGGAAGAGGAGTTCAAAATGACAAGACCCAAAGAACACCATTCTTTACGGCAACCTGGTACAGAACACAGGCACCAGCTCATGTCTGTCCTCATAACACCCTTGAGAGGTCACTGGAGCTTAGGAAACCAGGTGTTGCCCAGAAACATACAGTCAAAACTCGGATTCTAATGCTAGAGTTCCAGCCACTTCACCAGACTGCCTCCAAGAAGTTGCCACCGGTTGGCTGGAACTCTTGTTCCGAATACTATCTGATGATATTTTCCTTCTTCCCCATATGCCTTCCATCAAGAGGAAGTACACAGATATTCCAGAGCATCTGACCAAGTATCCTTGCATTTATTTGGGGGCATTATTAGTGCTCATTTCTGTTCATTCAAGATGCCAGCCGTTGGGGGCAAAGTTGCCCTGCTGAGCTCACGGTATAGACATGGGCAGTTGCTAAAGTAATCCCTCCCCACCTGGAGGTTTCACCTTGTATCCCAAATACCACCCCTGCACAGACTGGGGTCTCTCATTGCTTTCCTCTGTGCCCTCCACTGGCCACACCAACTTCCTTATTTACCCATCTTAGGTGAGAACACCCTTTCTCCCATGGACTTCTACCAGTGCATTTCCCACTCTGCCCCTCTGGCTGTCCCAGGTGTGCTGTATGCTACAGCCCCTCCAGGTTTCTACGCTGCTGCTGTTCCCTGTCCCAGACTCTCTGCTTGTCCAGACCCTGACCTGCGATGTGGAAGTGTGACAGAGGAGAGGGAATTCCAGGCAGAGTAGGAGCGGAGATAACCCACTCGCGGGGAGCGGAAGGTGGGGACGAGTCATTCATAGGGACTCCACGCCCAGTTGGCTGGAGCAGCAGGTCTTGCAGGTCAGCCCAGCCTGTTAGGACCCTCCTTCCTGGCAGGGACCCTGCTGGCCCGTGGGTGATGCCTTTCTCCTTGGCGCTGCCTCCAGAACTGTGGCGAGGCAGCCGTTTTCAAATGTTTGTTTGGGTTTTCTGGAAGCTCTTTGAAGTTGGAATGAAAAATCTGCCTGGTGGTTCTGAAATGGCCTCTCCGGCTCAGCGGGCCTGGGTCCTGCAGCATTCCCTTGGTTCAAGGCTGAGTGCAGTGCCACCTCCCATCACTGCCCAAATACGCATGGTTGGATTGAAATTCCCAGGCACTTCATCAGGCCCCTTTAAGAAGTCCTCTTTCCTCTATGTTGTTCTATGTGCTTCATCCACCTCACTAGTCAGGAGGTCCTTGAGGATTTGTATTCCCAAGACCTATCCCAATGCCCTATACTCAGTGGCAACCAATACTGACACAGCTCTTTAAAATTCATTGAGTACTTCCATGTTCTCTCTTCAGATGTATAAGGAAGGCATTCCCATTTTGCAGAGGAGCACACTGAGGTTCAGACAGGTTGGGCAACTTGCTTTCAGTGACTCAGATAGGATGGGGCAGACTGAGTATTTGACCCTACGTGGCTCCAAAATCTGTGTTCCCTGCCTTCTGCCCTGCTTTTTCTGGATAGCCAAAGAGCTCCGTGCATGTTTGGTGCTGAGGTATTAGGGGGTTTAAGTCACAGGGTGTCCAGCACTCAGGAGCTGAGGCCACCCTCAGGTATCTTGGTTTACAGCTGAGCCCTCTGAGGAGACAGGAAATGGAGGCAGCAGGACTCAGGCTGGGGTTGAGGTGTTTGGGGTAGCAGGAGAGGACAAGAAGCCGCTGATGTGGTGGCAGCCACACTCAGTGAAGTGAGAGGGGCCCTGGCCCAGAGGCCTGAAAGCCACCTCTCCTCAGCTAACAGGAATCGTATTCCATAGCACAGGAAACCTCTGTTCAGAGGAGGCCCAGTCAGGAGCAAAGGTTGTGGAGTCAAGGCTGTGAGTGTGTGCGTGTGCGTGTGCGTTTAATTTGTGGCTTCAACAGAGGGCAGACTTAAGAATGAATGAAAGAGGCAAACAAGGGCAGCTTGTCCCAAGTGGGGGAGGGATAAGTGTGGAGCCAGAGGACACCAGCTTCTGAGGGAGTCAAGTGCAAAGTCCTGGGCTCCCTGCAAACTGGGCCCTGCAGGAGGGCCAGCACCCTCAGCAGCAGCGGAACCGGCCAGACCTCCTGGCCTCCCTCACAGCAGAAGGGTGGGCCTTCAGCAATGGGGCCCTGTGTAGTGGGAAAAGGCAACACTGCGCTTGCCTTCGTGGTTAACTGGGGCTGTACTGCAAATGCTCCAGGAGAGCCCCCACAGGCTGAGAGGGACATTAGAGAGTTCCATCCCCTTCATCTGCCCACCTCCCTTGGGCTGTGGGCTGCGAGCTGCATGGGGCACGGGCACAGGCCTGGATGTGAGGGGCAATTCACCGTCTCAGGTGGTCATTCCTTCTGGCTTTTTATTTGTCCAATATTCCTTCAGTCTTGATTATGTCCCAGGCAAAGTTCTAGACACATTACACACATTTTCTTCCCTTGCCCTCACAACCACCCTACCAGGTAGGCACTATCCACCCCATTTTACAGCTGAGGACACAGAACTGTAAAAATGAAGAAGTGGCAAGTCCAAGGACCCCTAACTGGGAAAGGTTGGGTGGGACTTGAAGCTGCGGGGTCTTTTTGAATGTCCTCCTCTAAGGGGTCTCCCAGGCCAGCAGGGAAGAGAAAGTCATAAGCACCCAATTCTGGTAGAAGGCAGAAAGAGGAAAGGGGGGTGTCTAAGTCAAAAGGGGCTTCCTAGGGGCTCAGAGGGTGGTCCCAGAAAATCCCAGGGGATCAGTGTTCTCCAGGAGTCTTGAAGGGCAAGTGTGATATGCAAGTGTGATAGAGGAGAGGGAATTCCAGGCAGAGTAGGAACAGAGATCACCCATCCACTTGCGTTCCACTCACGGGGCGTGGAGGGGGACGAGTCATTCATAGGGACTCCACCCTCAGTTGGCTCAAGCAGCGGGTCTTGCAGGTCAGCCCAGCATGTCAGGACCCTCCTTCCTGGCAGGGACGCTTGCTGGCCCACAGGTGATGCCTTTCTCCTTGGCGCTGCCTCCAGAACTGTAGCGAGGCAGCCGTTTTCAAATGTTTGTTTGGGTTTTCTGGAAGCTCCTTGAAGTTGGAATGAAAAATCTGCCTGGTAGTTCTGAAAAGGCCTCTTCGGCTCAGCGGGCCTGGCTCTTACAGCATTCCCTGAAGAAGTGAACAGGCCTGTGCACGGGGAACTGCAGGGGCCACACTGCTGAATTGCTGGGTGTCCCTGGCCGAGGCGTGGGAGGCCAGCCCTGGGCCCTGCAGTGCCCGAGTGTTTGCCCAGGTGCCCTGGACACACTAGCCTAGGGTGCAGGGACCTAGGGCGCAGGCACTGCCGCCTGAGAGGGAGTCCTAGGGGGTCCAGAACAGGAAGTCAGTGGTGTTTTATGTTACATTAGGAACACAAGCAGGCTTCCTGGAGTGGACTGAGCCTTGTGGTCGAGAAATAGGCAGGCTTGGAGGCTGTCAGGCTTCCCGCCGTGCAGCCGCCATGCCTCAATTTCATTAGCTGACAAAGCAGTTCTCTGTCCTCACTGGCCACAAGGGGAGGAGGACGCAGCTTTTGGAAACCTCCAGGGTGCTATCCCGGAACCTGGGGCCATAGCCAGGGACAGCTTGAGTGTTCCCTCCCGTCTCATCTCGTCCTCTGAGAGGCAGGCTGTGCCCCAGCTGAAGGGGGCAGCCGTGGCTTTGCCAGCTGATGGCTGCCATGTGGGAATTTGGACCTGGGCTGCCTGATCTTCAGATTTTCCAGCAAAGCTGGAAATCCAGATGTTCGTATGAAACTTTCCCGATTTAAACAATGTTTAAAAACACTATGCAGGACGATCTATACACATCTGCAGGCCAGACTTGGTTCCGAGGCAGCCAGTCAGTGACCTCTACTCCCCGCCTTCAGACACCCAGGCACCTAAGCAAAGCACTCCCACAACAGTGATGGGGTGGGGATGTAGCAAATGCTCAAGGAGGGACCCCGAGTCCACAGGCAAGAAAGGCATGGATCATCCTTCCCCTACTCCTCCAAAAGGGCAGGCACTGCTCCACTTCTTGGATCCCGTCCACTCTGTTGGTACAGACATAGGGGAAGGGGACGAGGGGTATGACTTCTAGAATTTGGACCTTGTTTCTCTCTCAGGCACTTTCACTTGCCCTTGGCGTGATCTCCTGCTGGTTCAGTCCACCTGGTATGTTTATCAGGAGGCTCTTTCTTTGTCCTTCCTTCTCTACTCTGTCCATGGCTTTCCCTGTTACAGGTCCTTGGTAGCTGCCAGAGCCCTCCCTCCAGGCGGTGTTGGCCAATGACAAGGCTGGGAGGCCAAGGCTGACCAATCAGAGCAGTTGGCCATATTGCTGGGAATTAACAGCAACATGGTATATGGGGAAAGCATGAGCTTTGGGATCAAACAGACCTAGATTCAATTCCTTCCCTAATTGGCCAAAAGAGCTTGAAACAGTTGCACAAATTTCCCACAACTCTGTTCCTCATCTGTAAAATGGGGATACTAATTCCTGGCGGGGATTACATACAAAGATGCATGGAAAATGTCTAGCACAGTGCCTGGGATATATTAAGAGCTCATCCATAATTGTCATGATCTGAGACAGTGACAACTATGGATGAGCTCTCAATACATTCTTGAGTTGCATGTCTATCAGAAGATGTTATGCCAAGTTCTCAACAGTTAACTTAGAAACACACTCTTAGAATAGAAACACGTTGGGTACCATTTGTACATATCTTATAGATGTATTTCCATTTCATCTTTTACCTATTCTCTTTTAAAGAAAATCATGGTGGATTAAAAGGTAATAAATTACGCACAAAGTAGCTTCTCACTTCTCACTGCCTTTCATTTTTTTTCACCTCCTACTTGGCCTTTCTCCCCCACCAAGACCTTTACTCTGGTCTCCTGTGTTTGCTAATTCATTAGTCAACAAATGTTTACTAAGCACAAAGACTTGTTCTTTGTTCTCAAGGGGCTGACAGCTAGGGAGGGAGGAAGACAGAAGATTGCAGCAAGGTTGAGGATAAAGAGAAATCCAGGGTTGGGTGCGGTAGCTCACACCTATAATCTCAGAACTTTGGGAGGCCGAGGTGGGTGGATCACCTGAGGTCAGGAGTTCGAGACCAGCCTGGCCAACATGGTGAAACCCCATCTCTACTAAAAATACAAAAATTAGTTGGGCGTGGTGGCAGACACCTGTAATGCCAGCTACCGGGGAGGCTGAATCACTTGAACCTGGGAGACAGAGGTTGCAGTGAGTCGTGATTGTGCCATTGCACTCCAGCCTGGGCAACAAGAGCAAGACTCCATCTCAAAAAAAAAAAAAAAAAAGAGAGAGAGAGAGAGAAATCCAGGGTGTGGAGGGGCTTGGAATGCAGAAGACATCTGGAGATCTTACAGCAAGGCGTGAGAGAGAATAAGGGTCATGGCAGCAGGAATGAGGAAAAGACAGATGCATGAGACCTGTAGAAAAACCTTCCAGGATGTCCCAGGGGTCAGAGGATGGGAAGAGCCAAGAGGAACTCCCCTTTTCTGTTTAGATGATTGAGTGGATGACATTGTCACCAACTGAAAGCAGGAGCAGCAGAGAACATCTTGCTAGTGAGAGGTGATGAGCTGGACCATACAAGGGGACCTCTAAACTGCTGGTGGCACATCCAGGTAGAACCACCCTGTAAACGATAACAGTGAACCCACTACATGCCAGACACACGCAGAATGTCTTAGGTGTTGTATCTTATTTAATCTCCATGATGGCCTTATGAGGGAAGGCACCATCATGATCCCCACTTTTCAGGTGACTATTTTAAGGGTCAGAAATATTAAGTAACTCACCAGTCCAATGGTCACTGGTCCAAGTGAGTAGAGCTAGTCTGACTCCAGAGCCCATCTTCTTGCCCATTTCATGTATTTATTCAATTAACATTTATCGAAGACCTACTATGAGGCTGGCACCATTTAAATGCTTTGAATGTATCAGTCAAGAAGACCTGCCTTCACGCAGCTCCTATTCTCCTGCACACATTGCCTCTGCTTAGAGACAGCTGAGGATATGGGATGACAGTGCTGGCTGGAGGAGCAGGGGGGCTGCTACACCCACCCCCACTCTGAAATCTCACTTTCTGGGTGAGGGACAGGTGCTTCCTTCACCCACCCACATCAGTCTATATCCCCATACTAACCATTTTGCTTTGGGCTAGGCCAGGTGGCAGAAGGAAGGACAGACACTTGAGAAGGACAGTCATAACCCTTCTAACCCTTTTGTGGCATCAGTCTCAAAGGATTTCTATATGGAGCTGGACATATCCCTCCATCTCTATCAGCTCATGGTGGAGACCGTGTGTTGAGGAGATCATGAAGGGGCTCTTCCTCTGGGCGCTCTGTCACCCAGCCCCTAGCAGCCCACCCAGGTGTCAAGAGAGAGGCCTGCCCCTCACTCCAGAGAATAGCTAGGATCTTGGTGGCATGGCACTTTGGAAAGTATGAGACCCCTCCTTGGTTTACAGAAGAAGAAACTGAGGCAGGGAACAGCCAGTCATTGCCCAAGGCTTCCTGGTGAATTAGTGACAGAGCCAGGTGATAATGCAGCCCGTGTTTGTGTTGCTTCAACTCAGCCCCAGATCCTTCACTCTCCATGGGGGCTGTTCTTGGGGAAGCCAGCTTTGCACTCCCACTTCCCTGGAAGGCAGAGCACTAAGGTTGCCACCCAGCAACCACTCAGGCGGGCCCACACAGTCCCGGGCCAGCCTCTCTGGCACTCACACCCAGTGTCCGGAGCAGCTGGTCAGTGGGCGTGGAGTTCCTGCTTGTGTGCCCCCACCCCTGTTGTGCCCTCCCCCTGCCTGGGATGAGCTGCAGCTGCCTCGGGGCCTCTCTGCCTGTGTCCCCCAGCCAGCCTGTGCCCTGCTTTAATATCTCCTGGGGAAAATAGCTGGCAATGCTCAAGCGACGAGCAAAGGCCATTAAAAAAAAAAAAAAAAAGCCTAATGCCAGGATGAGGGGGCAGGAGGGGGTGGAAACAGCTGCAGTGTCCTCTTCAAAATTTAGCCAGGTGACTGCTTTGCCCTGCTCCTCCTTCTCTGGGGTTTTTGGGTGGCCATTGCCTCCACCGTAGGACTGTGTTCCTCAAAACCACCCCCAGATGACTCACAGAGCTGTGGCAGCTCAGAGAGGAATGTCTATTCATTTCAGCTGGGGCTCTTTTAAGCCAGTTGGACCTGACCAGCAGCTCCACCATGGCAGAATTGGGCTGCCTCCCACTTCCTGTGTCCCCATCCGATTTCAGGGCCTACCATCCCCAGAGTGACAGAAGATAGCATGGAATGAGGCAGCCATGCTCAGATATCAGAGGTGCTGAAAACATCCCGAGGCTGCTGTGGAAACACAGCAAAGATTGGGGCATGGAGCGGGAGCGGGAGCAGGAGAGAAGCCAGGTGGCCCAGCCTTGTGTTGGGAGAGCAGGGCATGGCCCCAGCCCCAGGGTGCCCATGGGCAGAACTCAGCCCCAGAACCCAGCACACACCATATCCACTTCTCATTTATTCTCTAAGTGTTAGAAAGACCTTCAAATCAGCTCATCCATATGTTCCTAAGTATGAATGATTTGTAAAATGATGTTATGGATATATAGGGATAATATATATCCATAAATATTATCCATATACATATATGGATAAAGGTAAATTTTTCTGCATAACCAGTGATTTGACAATTATTTATTGGGCGATGACGCTAATATCTGAGGAGGAATACCTTTCAAAAATATATTGAGGCTGGGTGTGATGGCACTTTGGGAGCCAAGGCAGGAGGATCGCTTGAGCCCAAGAGTTTGAGATCATCCTGGCCAATGTAGCTAGACCCTGTCTTTACAAAAAATTTAAAATTTAGCCAGGCGTGGTGGTGGATGCCTGTGGTTCTAGCTACTCGGGAGGCTGAGGCGGGAGGATCTCTTGAGCCTGAGAGGTCGAGGCTGCAGTGAGCAGTGATCACACCACTGCACTCTAGCCTGGTCAACAAAGTGAGACCCTGTTTCAAAAAAGTAACCAGAAATATATTGAGCAAATATTGTGCTACACACAGTGTGGATGATACAGGGAGTATATGAACATGGCACTAAAAAACCTGTCAGTGGACCCTACTTGAGACAATATGGAACATGCTGATCATCACCTTTCTCTTCGTTCTGGTTTTCTGGTTTTCTTTTCTGGTCTCCTTCTCCTTGGTCTTCATCCAGAGAAGACAGACAGTTCCATGAACTGATTTTGATATAGTGGGATCTGGGACAGCAGGCATTCCAGCCTTTAACCCTCCCACAGTGACTTTGACTGTGACCTGGGATGAGGTGGGCAGGCCATAACTGAGGTGGAAAATCCTGTCAGTGAGCTAGATCGAGTCACTAGGCGGGGCTGGATGGGACCAGAAAAAATGGCTTAGACCCTGGAGTGTTGTGAAAAGACACACAAGGCAACTAGTGAAGCCAGCAGACATTCCAGCACCTGCCCTCCTCCTTCCATCCTCTAGATCTGGGGGACTCCTCCTGACACACCCACCTCATCAAATTCAGCCTGACCCTGTTCTGGGCAAGCATGCCCTCTGCCACATACACTCCCACCCCAAAACCTCACTTCCAGCCTGAGGGACGGGTGCTTCCTTTACCCACCCACCTCAGTGTAAATCTCCATACAGACCAATTTGCTTTGGGCCGGGCCAGGTGGCAGAGGGAAGGGGAGACACTTGGGAAGGACAGTCATGGAATACTTTCCATCTAACCCTTTGGCAGTGTCAGGCCCAGAGGGTTTCTATTATGGAGCTGGACATTTCCCCCATCCCCATAAACTCATGCACATAGGCCCGTGTGGGACATGCATTGACTCGTTCACTTATAGTCACTCAACCAACCAGAGCGCTCTTCCCCTCCCTCTCTCTGGGTCAGTCATGCTTGTCCTGCAGGTCTCCAGATACCCCAAAGCAGGCTTTTCCTCCCCCAGGAAAACCTTTCCTGTGCTTCACCTGCTGGGTGGATCACCTGTCAGTAGTGCTTAGCCTGCAGTCATCATCGTTGTAGTCACAGGCCTCTGGAGCAGCTATTCATGTGCTTGGCCGTCTGGGTCAAGGGAACTGATGTTCAAACAGGATGTGTGTAAGCTCGTCTTCTCACTGAGGTGGTACTGATACTGCTCAGGAAACTAGTGAGGAGTGAACTTGGTGACTAACAGCAGCTTAGAGACAGTGTCATCTCTTTTCTCAAACCCGTGTGGAAGGGAGAAAGGCCTGCCTGCCAGTGGTCCTGAAGCCACTCAGTGGGGCAGGATTTGAGAGATAAGTTCAAGATCTGAAAGATCAAAGGTGGCTGAAATGAAAAGGACACTTTCTAAGCATAAGTGTGAAGTTCTAATTCCTGGCTTAGCAACTCAGCTGTTGATACTAGAGCCTAATAATCACTCACTCTGGTGACAAGACTTGGGGGCTTTAGTCAGTGATTTCCATTTCCTGGCTGTGCACTGGAAGCCCTGAGCACATTTTTAAAAGATCAAGTCCTGGGTCCCATACCAGAACGTTCAGAATGAAGATCTCCAGGAAAGGACTTAGGAAATTGTGTATTTTAAAAGTTCTCCAGGGGGTTCTTTTGTAGCTTTTGATTATTTTGGGGGTGGGGTGGGCAGGACAGGGTCTCACTCTGCCATGCAGGCTGGAGTGCAGTGGCAGAATTTTGGTTTACTGCAGCCTTGACCTCCCCAGCTCAAGCCATCCTCCTACCTTAGCCTCCCAAGTAGCTAGGATTACAGGCATGCGCCATCATGCCAGGATAATTTTTTGTATTTTTAGTAGAGACGGGGTTTCGCCATGTTGGCCGGGCTGGTTTTGAAGTCCTGGCCTCAAGTGATCAGCTCACCTTGGCCTCCCAAAGTGTTGAAACTGCAGGCGTGAGCTGCTGCACCCAGCCCTTCTGTAGCTTTTGGAAACTAGTGAGGAGTGAACTTAGGGCTTTTTGGGAAGCATCATCTATTTATATCAATAAAGCAAATGTGAACCAACAGAAAGCTTCCGGGTTGGGGTGCAGTCTGGGCTCACACAGCTCCAGCAATGACTCAGGACCATGTTGTGAAGAAAGTGAAGATCAAGTCCCTAGTCCCTTCACTGCTGTACCACCTGGGAGTAGGACCCCCAGAATCCAATATTTCAGGTATTTCATCCACTTTAGCAACATGCCTTTGACAAAGAGCTGCAATTTGTGCCTGTGTGATGATTCTAGTCACCAAGGGCAGTGGCCAGCAAGGCTACTGAGAAAATAGAACCTCACTCCATGGGCTCAGAAGGCTGATGCTGGGACCATCTTCTTTCATTCTGGCAAAACCGTGGGTTTCTTCAGAATGTCAAAATGCAGAAGGGCGCTGTGGGTGGCAGGATGCTTGCTGGCCAGGTAGCAGATGCAAATCAGTGTCCCTGTCCACCCGGGAGGAGCCAGGAGCAGAAGGTGAAACAGTGAGCCGTGGAGATGCTCAGCTCTTCCTGAGATTCCTTCCATGATTTCCAGAGACGGTGAAGTCACGATGCACAGCTCTCCAGCATGTGCATCTCCTCCTCAAATGCCTTCTGCAGGGACAAAGAGGCTTTATCCTCAAGAGTGGGACACAGTTCTGTACCCAAATGTGGCAGATTGAATGGAGATAATGATCTTCAGAACTTTAAGAAGGAGATGACCCAGATAAAACAGAAATTGGGTAATTTATCAGAAAGCCTGGAAAAACGTCTGAGAGGTACCCCTGCAGGAGACTGAGGTCTGGAAGGGCTGAGGTAGCATATTCTTATCCTGGCCTCCACAAGCCACATGGACTCCTCCTATCTGGCCTCGTCACCAGGCCTCTGCCAGCCTTTTTCCTATAGAGAAGCCACTCACGCTCCACAGTTCTGGGAAATGGACTGTGAGATTTAGTTCCTGGACAGCCGCCCCTCAGCTGTTCCTGCTCCATGCTCTGACACCTTGGGTTGGCCTCAGACAGTCCATTCAACACCTTGTAATACATTTATAGACCTGTGGCTCAAGAACAGCTGTGGGGAAGGGCAGAGCTTCAGCAGGCCAAGCCCCAAGCCTGTGGGGCCTTTTCTTCTTGCCTTGGACTCAGGTAGTGGCTGGCATTTCCAGGGAGAGGGCTGAAGTTCAGTTCACATCATCCCATTTATGGAGGATCTCTCTTGGGGTTATTCTTCCAAGGAGCATCAACAAGAAAGGAAGGAAGCCATCTCTTGATGTCCTGGAGCACCGCCTGCCCATAGATGAGAAGGGGTTCCCAGGTGGAAAGAAGGGGTGCAGGAAGCTGCACCCAAGATACCAGTTTCCCCAGCTTCTGAAAGCAGGGACAGCCCTGCAATATGGGGTGCAGCTGCCTAAGAGGGACTAAGTAGGCCATGCAGGGTCACTCCACATGAATCTTTTCTGCGCTCCCAGAACTCAGACCTCAACCTCCTCACGGTCATTGTGTTCTCTAATGAGCGCGTGCGTACACACACACACACACACACACACACCCCAGCTGCAGGGATCTCTTTAGACTTTTATTTTATTTTATTTTTTTTGAGAGCGAGACAGAGCCTTGCTCTGTTGCCCAGGCTGGAGTGCAGTGGTGCTGTCTTGGCTCACTACAACCTCTGCTTCCCAGGTTAAAGTGACCCTACCGCCTCAGTCACCCAAGTAGCTGGGATTACAGGCATGCATCACCACACCTGGCTATTTTTTGTAGAGACAGGGTTTCACTATGTTGGCCAGGCTGGTCTCGAACTCCTGACCTCAAGTGCTGCCCTGGCCTCCCAAAGTGCTGGGATTACAGGAGAATGAGCCACTGTGCCTGGCCAATCTCTTTAAAATATATCTAGAGTCCATGTCTCTCTCTTGATCTCCGGACCCACCTATGCAACTGCCCACTGCACCTCTACATCGGCCATCTGAAAGCACTTCTAATTCAGCAGGAACTCCCAGCCAGCTGGGAAATCTGCTCACCATTGCCTTGGCAAGGAGCCTACTCTCTACTCCAGCTACAAACCCCTGAGTCACCCTGGCCTCCTCCCTCTTGCTCACCCACTTCACGCCGTGGGGTCGGTTACTGACTCTGCCAGTGACCCGAGAGTTCTCAGGCCAGTTCACTCCTTAGGCCCAGTTCTAGTTACTCGTGTGCTGGACAAATGAGGTGGATGAGGCTACTCTTAATCTAAATGTCCTGTGTAGTTGAGCAAAATGAGCACCAGAGAGAGAGAGAGACAGAGAGAGAGAGAGAGTAAGCAAGTAGGTTAACTAGGAAGTGCCCTGTCAAATTGCTGTTATCAGGGAGGTTCTCAAAAATGAGGCCAGATTGAAATATATGAAAGGAAGTGAAATACCTGAATGGATGGGAAGGGATTCCAGGCAGGGGAGCTGAGCAAGTGAAGGCAGAGAGGCAGAGATGCTCAAGGATGACCCAAGAGACAATGCATGGCCCACTGTGCCTGACACACGCTGGAAACGAGCTGGCCCAAGGTGTGATGAGTTAGGTAAGGGCCACTCTCTGCTAAGCCGTCAAGAGTTTTTAAGCAGTGATGGTGGGGAGAGGGCGGCACTGAAAGCTTTAGAACAAGACTGGAGCATAGTGAATACGTGTTTGGGAAGGTTCCATTGGCAAAGTAGTGTTCAGGGAGAGGAGGCTGTTGTGGCTGTCCAGGCAAGGGACGGGCAGAGCAGGGAAATGTGAGGGTTGGGGGTGGGAGAGGTGGGAGGTGCATGTAGGAGGGGTCGGAGGGGTGTCTTTGGCGGGAGCTGGCCAGGGGAGTGATTCTTAGTCAGGGATTTTGGGCATGTGTACAAGGACAGAGTGGTGGCAGCTTCTTTATTGTCATCTTCTTTTTTTTTTTTTTTTTTTTTTTTTGAGATAGAGTCTCGTTCTGTCGCCTAGACTGCAGTGCAGTAGCACAATCTCAGTTCAATGCAACCTTCACCTTCCAGGTTCGAGTGATTCTCATGCCTCAGCCTCCCAAGTAGCCGGGATTACAAACATGTACCACCACACCTAGCTAATTTTTTAATATTTTTAGTAGAGACAGGGTTTCACCATGTTGGCCAGGCTGGTCTCAAACTCATGGCTTCAAGTGATACACCTGCCTCGGCCACCCAAAGTGCTGGGATTACAGGTGTGAGGCATCACGCCCAGCCGTCATCTTATTGTTATTTTCCCAAGGAGACGTGTCCTGTAGGGTGGGTGAGGAGAAGCCATGTTGTCAGGGACTTTGCTGCTCCCTAAAGTTGCTGATGTGGAGGGAAGGGGGTTCCTTTTCACTGTGGTGATCCCCACAGACTCACCTACAGTCTGGCTCAGTTTTCTCCCAGGTCTGTCTGCTCATCCCCTTACTCGTCAGGGCTCTGGGATTGTCAGTGACAGAAACCCAGCTCCAAGGCAACAGAGAAGGTGAAGGTGCAGATAATCTGAGATAGGATTGAGAAATGAAATTCTGGAAACACCTTTGGGGAAGGCAGGCTCAGGGACGGCTGAAAACAGGGCTGCAAGGCTCCAGTGCCAACAGGGAATGGGGCAGCTGATGGGGCTGCTGCCTTGTACTGAGTAACTTTCACCACAGCAGTGAGACAGGTTTCAGACTCTTTCTAGCTCCAAACCCAGGATCCAGGGAAGCAACTTACTGGTCTGGCTTGAGTCAGGCATTCGCCTGTGGACCAGTTGGCAGGGGCCAGTGCCAGGGTGGTGCTAGCCCCCATGGGAGTCCCTGGAGTGACTCTGTGGGAGGGGGAGGGGCAGGGCATAGAGGAGGGGAGGCGGGCAGACAATCCTGGGGTCGCTGCAGCTCCACAGCAGGGCCAGGGAGCAAACAAAGGGTGAATGTAAGACAGGGATGCGGCCAGTGATTGGCTAACAAATCTAATCCCTCTCTAGGTGAGGTTCTTTTTAGAGTTAACATGAGTCATTTGTTCATTGATCTGTTGAGCATTGATTCTGTGATTCATCCATCAAGCATTTACTGAATTCCTAGTCTGGGCCAGGCCCTCAATCAGAGATAGAAAAGGGAAGAAAATAAGGTTCCCTGCCCTCCAGTCGTTCATGTTCTAGCATGGGAAATCCACGTAATAAAATTCTATAATAATAAGAGACCTATGCTGAATAGAGGTGGAAAATAAGGAAGAAAGAGTGATTCATTCTTCTTGGAAATTTATTAAAGGTTTGATGAGTAGTAGGGTTCCTCCAGGCATTGGTGCTGGAGAAGAGCCTTCCAGCAGAAATAGCAATGTGATAAAAGGCACAGACCATGAGCTCATGTCGGACATTGGGTGGACAGGGGGTCTTCTGGTGGTACTAGCATGGCCAGAGTATAAATTAGAAGGTGGCGTGGGTCATGAAGCAAGAGAACAGGTGAGATTGAGTAGACATCTAGGGGCCACTTCTTGAGGGACCTCATACAGCAACACGGGTTTTGGAAGGGTGTAAAATACAAGATTTTCCTATGAGAAAGACTATCCTGGCAGCAGTGTAGGCGATGGACTGGAAGGAGGAGGAAACTGGAGATGGGCTGACCATCAGGAGGCCACCGTGAATGTCAGGATAGAGAGGTCCTCCTGCACTGAATAGATCATGAGGAAGTAGAAGGCTATGGGCAGAACTTCAAGGGGGACAGGGTAAGTTCAAGAACAAGGGTGAGAGGAGGCAACGTTTGCAGGGCAGGAAGAAGTGCTTGATTGAGAGTTCACTGCTGTCTTCTGTTGGAATTGTTCGTTCCTTGGCACAGCAGAGTGGTGAGAAAATGCAATGGCTTGAAATTCTGTTAACTGGGACCCTGGAACAGAAGTACCATTTGCCGATTATGTGAATTTGGACAAATCACTTAACCTCTGAGATGTGGTGGGAGTTAAACCATGTAATAGTAAATAGCCTAATACCTGGCACACAGAAGGCCCTTGAAGTGTGACATTTACACCAGAATCAGAACCTTTTTGGACTCCATGGGCTACTTCCAGTGTGTGTGTGTGTGTGTGTGTGTGTGTGTGTGTGTGTGTTGTAATTGGAGAGGTACGATTAGTAACTAGTAGAAGCAAAAATATTATTCTAGGTTGGTGCAAAAGTAATTGCGTTTTTGCTGTTACTTTTAATAGTTGCATATAGAAGACAGCATTTGCTTTTATGGCATTGGAAACATTCTGACTCAGCTTACTGACATTTCCTCTGCCATCGTCTTCTTTCATACTGAAGTGTGGTTTAAAATATATATATATATATATATATATCTCATTTCTCCCCATTCAAAGAAGGGTTTATGCCTCTGCTTTCATGTCCCAACATACTTTGAGGGATAGTCTCACCCCCTCCCTTTTCCCCTTGTATGCCAGGACCTTGGAGAACAGCCAAGTAAGGTGGTGCTTATCTCATTTTCAGTCCTGAAGGAGGAGGAAGATAAAGTGTGTGCAGTGTTAAGTGTCTGGAAGGCGTTTATTTGATTTTCAGCTTGTCTTTGTTCCAACATGGATTGAATGGTAAACACACGAGAGTAGCTCCCAATAGGTGCCTGAATAGCTGAGGGGCAAAATGTCCCAGTGGCCCACACCCACATGTACTATCATCATGAGCCCTTCAAGCCTGCACAACTCACTCCTGTCCAACCCTGGGATACCGGTTGAGTCAGGAGAATGACTTCCTCTGTTCTTACAAAGTCCTGGCCACCAGAGATGGTACTGTTAGCACAGGAAAGACATGGAAAATAGGGTAGAAATCTATGCAGAAAAAAGTGTTTGTTGTGGCTGAAAGTTCCGATGCCCATTTAAGACCCTGGGAGGAAAAAATCAGATCACTCATGTATGGGCTGAAGAACTAAGACTTTTGGTTGCAAGTAAGAGAAACCAAGTCTAGCTACATTTAGTCAAATGGAAAGGGGGAAAAAAGCAGGGGGTTTGGATTTACAATAAGGACATAGGGAATGTCTCCAAGCATCAAAGGCGGGAATACAGCCAGGCCACAAGAAGGGACTGAAACCAGGAGAAAAATAATCAGCCCAGCTTTGGTCCCTTGTGCCCCTGGTCCAGTCTGTTTGGCCTGGGAGTGAGAAATCTCGCTGAACAAGCGTGACTCTAGGAGGCCCATCCTGTGAAAGGGTGGATCACAGAGAGGGCTCTGGAACAGAGTGGAGACCCTGGCTCAAGGCAGAGATTTGGGAAGCCTTACAATGTGGTGGTCTTTGAAACCCTAAGAAGGGAATTGACCCAATTCAAATGGCATGGATCTCATAGTAAGAGGTAGGACTACTTGAGAGAGAAGATCAAAACAGGGAGATTAGATTCTAAGGGCTCTAGAACATAAGCTCTAAGGGCAAGCATTGTTTTCTCATCTCTCTGCTCTCCCAACCCCACCTCCCAGACTTAAGGAAAATGGTGTATACATAAGAAGGACTGAATAAACGTATAGGTTGAATTGCATAGAATAGACATTATTATAGATCAAGACAGTTGAATATGGATGATTTTGTATTGTTCAACCTAATATGTGATGCACGAGCACTGGGTTGAATTGAGACTTTGCTTTGAATCTTTGTTATGGAACCTTGGGGCAAGTCATGGGCTTGAGGGTTTTTAAGGTTATTCCTTGGACCCAGGTGCTGGAAACACAACTTCCAAATTTAATACCCAGAAGCAAACTGACAGAGGCAGGAACAAGCTGGAGTCAGAGAGATCTGTGTTCAGATTCTAACCAGGCACTGTCCCCTAGGCTTCTGCAGGCCCTCAGTGAGCCAGCAAGGCCTGCCCTGAGATGACAGTGCCACCTCCTCTCTCTGCCAGGACCACTTTCTCTCGTTTTATGGAGAAAAGCAAGGAATAACTTTTTCCAACTGAAGCCTCTGGAAGATCTTAGGCAACACGGTCGACTACAGCTGAAACTAGGCCAGCATCCTGGGCCACAGCTCAGCTCTGCAAATGCAGCCAGAGCCTGAGGCGGGAGCTCTTCTCTCTGCCTGGCAACTTCTCCTGGCTATAAACCAAGCGTGGGCTACAGCCCCTGGGAGACCAGGCTGAAAGCCCAGGAGATACTTCAGGCAATTTGCAGTTGCTCCCTTGAATTCCATTTTTAATAGCATCTGTAGGGCAGGGAGCACAAGGGTGACCTGTGAGCCTGGTATCCTGACTTCTCAGGGCAAGACTCTTTCAAAAGTATGCCTTGAGCATACACATTTGTTTTCAGCAAATCAGTCTCTGCTCTGCCCTTTTGGAGAACGCAGCTAACAATGGAAAACAACTTTTATATAAGAGAGCTAACTGCAAACCGGGTGCTTTCCTAAGCATTTCATATATATTATCTCTTTGAATCCTCTCGAAACCTCAATTAGGCAGAAGATACTTAACAGCCTTATAAGCCGCACAGGAATCTTAGCTTAAAAATGCAAAGGGAAGTCATGGGGAGGGAAAGGAGAAAACCAGGAAGAGGAAAAATAAATCCATGAGATAATGTTATAAAATATAGTGAAGCCATACCTACTTTAAAAAAAACCTACAGAAATTTCCCAGACCTGCAGAGCCACTAAGTGGAACATGCAGGGGTCAAACTATGTCTCTGGTGGCTCATGCCTGTAATCCCAGCCCTTTGGGAGGCCAAGGCAGGAGGATCACTTCAGTTCAGGAGTTCAAGACCAGCCTGGGCAACATGACATAGTGAGAATAAACAAATTAAAAAATTAGCTCGGCATGGTGGTGTGTGCCTGTAGTCCCAGCCACTCGGGAGGCTGAGATGGAAGGATCGCTTGAGTACAGGGATTTGAGGCTGCAGTGAGATGTGATCATGCCACTGCACTGAAGCTCTTTGAGACAGAGTGAGACACCATCTCAAAAAATAAATACATAAAAATAAAAGTCAAAGCTCCTCCTCAATAACATTTTGTAACATTTATGGAACATGTGCTTACCTCACTCTTCCTCACAACTATTGTTTGAGGAAGGTCCTATTGTCACTAGCATCTTTCAGATGAGGAAGCTGCAGAACAGGGAGGTACCAGAACTTGCCCAGGTTCACACAGCAAATGAGTGGTGGAACTGGGAACTGGGCCGAGGACACCTGCCTCCAAAGTGTCTTGTTGGGTTGGAGAAGAATGGCGGCAAACACAGCTCATTCTTGCTGCATTTTGGTAGCAAAGTTGTGCCTTCTTTTTTTTTTTTTTTTTTTCTTTTTTTTTCTTTTGAGATGGAGTCTCACTCTGTTGCTCAGGCTGAAGTGCAGTGGCATGATCTCAGCTTACTGCAACCTCTGCCTCCTGAGTTCAAGCTCCTGCCTCCCGGGTTCGGCTCCTGTCTTGGCCTCCCAAGTAGCTGGGACTATAGGCATGCGCCACCACACTCAGCTAATTTTTATGTTTTTAGTAGAGTTGGGGTTTCGCCATGTTGGCCAGGCTGGTCTCGAACTCCTGTCCTCAAGTGATCTGCCTGCCTCGGCCTCCCAAAGTGCTGGGATTACAGGTGTGAGCCACCACACCCGGCCCGTGCCTTCTTTTTGCTACCAAATCCCATTTTGTTGGAGTTCCCTGAAGCAGTAATAGTAAGGCAATTGTGTGGTAGAATATAGTAATGCAATTGGATATTCCTTTGCCATTCTAGGAAATGAACTACTGATACACACAGCAACGTACGTGAATCCCAAAAGCATGTTGAGTGAAAGAAGCCTTGTACAAAGGTCTGCATACTGGATCATTCCGTTTACATGAAGTCCTAGCAGAGGCAAAGTGAATCTATGGAATGTTTCTGGTATTTCTCACCTAGAAGAGTGGTTGCCTCTTGTTGGAATTGGCTGGGAAGGGGATAAGGGAACTTTCTGGGGTGATGATAATGTTCCAGACCTTCCTGGGGATCTGGGTTTCAGAGACATACGCATTTGTCAAAACTCAACAAGTGTGTGCTTTAGGTTTGTGTGTTTTATTTACATGTAAAATTTCCCTCAAAAGATGAAAAAAAAAAAGAATATGGAACTCTAGTTAATAATATGTAGGCTGAAGTGTTTAAGGGGAAATATTGCCGTGGTGTCTTTAATTTACTGTGAAATGCATCCAAAGACTAAGATTGATTTCTGGATAGACAGATAGATATGCAATAAAGAGGCAAAATGTTACTGGTAGCATCTAGGTTGTGGCTGTATTAGTGTTCACTGTGAGATTATTTCAACTTGGCTGTGAGTTTGAAAATTTCCATAGCAAAATGTTGGGTTGGAGGGAAAAGCGATTATGTGGAACCCTGGGGTCCCCTAGTGGTGAGTTAGGGGTCCCGGAGCTCAGAATTGCGGGCTGAGATTACGCAGTCAGGAACTGTTATCATTACATATCTCTGTCACAGCTCCCTGGCCCAAGTAAGCGTTAAAATATGCATTTCCCTGGGTCTCACTTTAGAGAGAGAATACTGAGGCCCAGGGAAGACCTGCCATGGTCTTTCAGGACTAGAACCCAGGACTCCCTATTTCTGGCCACTCCTCCCAGCTAGCTTTATCAGAACCCATTTTCTTTCATAGAACAGGGCCTTTTGTTCTATAGCCCAGGGCTGTAAATTTCACCTGCATGCAGAGATCCAGGTAACTGATCCCATCACAATAAGCCGGTGGCACCCAGGGCAGTAAAACAGGCCTATGCGTTAGAACCCCACCTGCCAGTGGCTTCCTGTAGGTGTATTTGAAGTAGTAGGAAACCAGAGTGGTTTCTACAAATAAATAACCCAAGAAAAGACAAGCCTGTCAGATCAAAGGAGGACTCTGGCCCAAACTTGAACTAAAATCAAGTGTGCTCTTTCGACTCCACTCTGGCTGGGCAGAGGGAGGAGTGGAGAAAGTCTATCTGCCGTGCAAACATTCCCTGTCTCTGCCCTTCCTGGGTTTGTGTGAGCCTGAGAACAGGAGCCCGGGAGGAAGGCTGCACTCTCTGAACTGCTGCCAGGCCCTGCCTCATGACATTCCATCCTGGCTTCTAGGCACAGCAGGTGCCAACAAATTGGCCTCTTGTGTGTCCAAGCCTAAGGGGCTCGTTCGTGAGCTGCACACCTGTCTCGGGGCTCTCACATAAGCCCGCTAGGGCTCCCAGCTCTTTGAGGAACTTTTCACGGCATCCTCTGTGTTTGCTGGCCCTAGTGGTTAATATTAATTCTTCCTGGGGGAAGGGAAGAAGAATGGAAAGAGATGCACAGAAGCCAGCAGCTCTGACTCCTCTCATGGTGGGGAAGGATGAGGGCAGAAGGTGTCTTAGAGCAGAGGAAGGACCCTTAGAAGTTGAAGTTTGCAAACTTCACTGGGCATATTAGTCACTGAGGATTGCCAGTCAGTGGCCTGGGGCAAGACCTCTGGTTTCTAACAGGCTCTTGGGTGATGCTGATGTTGCTGGTCCCTGGACCACACTCTGAGTAGCATCACCAGTGACCAAATCCCTCCCCTCATGAGGTTTGTTGACAATAAGCAAACTCATTAGTGAATATATGATTATAAACTGTGTGAAGAAAATAACCAGGATGCTACAAAGGGTATTGAGGGAGGGACCTTCAGATAGGAAGAAGATGGCAGGAAAAGCATCTGTAAGAACAGGACTTTAGACTGGGACTTGAGGGTGAGTGGAGTAGGGAAAGCATTCCAGGCAGAAGGAGCAGCATGTGAAAAGTCCCTGGGGCAGAATCAAGCTTGCCATCATCAAGGAAATGACAGAGAGGCCCATGTTGGATGGGTGGAGATGGGCGTGAGATGAGACTGGAAAGTGATCAGGCCACACAGGGCTGGATAAAGAGCTCTGACTTCATTCTAGGTGTGATGGGAAGCGCTTGGAGGGTTTTAAGCAAAAATGTGCCACGATTCATACTGGTGCGTCTGTGGAAGATGGATTGGAATAAGGTGGGGAGTATGCTGGTGGGTGGTTCTTCATGATTGTGGTGCACAATGCTTCATGAAATAGTCGTCAACCTTAGTGGCAGTGAAGGTTTTCATTCTTTCTGATGTCGGTCACATTTCCTAGGGAACTGCATGTTTTGGGGACACAAAACAATTGAGGAGAAGAAATCTTCTTTTCCAATAAAGTAATGTAAGGCCTCATTAATTAAATTACACTTTATGAGAGCAAAAAGACTTGTAAAGAACTAACCTTCAGCTGGGCTCGGTGGCTCAAGCCTGTAATCCTAGCACTTTGGGAGGCCGAGGCGGGCAGATCACCTGAGGTCGGGAGTTAAAGACCAGCCTGACCAACATGGAGAAACCCCGTCTCTGCTAAAATATATATATATACACACACACACACACACACGTACATATACATATACATATAAAATTAGCTGGACATGGTGGTGCATGCCTGTAATCCCAGCTACTCGGGAGGCTGAGGCAGGAGAATCACTTGAACCTAGGAGGCAGAGGTTACAGTAAGCGGAGATTGTGCCATTGCACTCCAACCTGAGCTACGGAAGCAAAACTGTCTCAAAAAAAAAAAAAAAAAAGCTAACCTTCATCTTTTTTTCTCCTGTTGGCTCCTTATTAGTTAGGATTGTTTCCATAGTGAATGTCAAAAACACAGCTCAAATTGGCTTAAATGAAAAAGGAACTTTGTTGGCTCATGCAATTGAAAAGTCCAGGGATAGTAGTAGCTTCAGGCATATTTGGGTCTGGGTGCTCAAGTATTAGCTTTCTCCATCTCTAGGCTCCACATTCCTCTGTGCAAGCTTCATTCTCAGGGATCCTCTCTCAATATAGAGGCAAGTGTGGCCCCAGCAACTCCAGGTTTGCCAACCACAGTGGAATGAGATCCAGCTTTCCCAGTAGTTCCAGCCAATGTCCCTTTTTTTTGGCTTGGGTCATATGAACATCCCTGCACCAATCACAGCAGCCAGGGGAATGGATCTATCCGTTGGCCAGGCCAGGTCACACATCTACCTTAGGAGCAAGGTGGGCAGGTCAGCCCCAGTTGAGCCACATGGTCTGAGAGTAAAGGGAGAGATGGCTGCAAAGGAAGATCAAGAGGCTGAATTCGGGAGCAGGGAATGAAACCTGCAAACATCCTCCGTGGGCTCCTCATTCATTTTGAATGTAGCACCTTCTCCCATCAATCATTAAGGCTGGTTCCAATTCATCACATTTTGTTCTAAACCTGTGTCTGGATCTTGTCCCTCCTGAAGACATCTAGCTCTGGGAGCAGGAGGCATCTTGCTGGCAATGATGCTCTACTTGTTCCGTCTCTCCTGCTGCTGCCAGCAGAATATGCCTTTGCCCAAGTCAGAAGGCCTTTGCCCCACAAGGCCCTTGTTTCCAGTTTGAAGGACACCCCTAGTTCACAGTCCACACGCCGAAAGGCAATGGTGGGCCTACCCTGGGTCTAAACACAGATTTCAATCCATGGCATTCGTGCTGACTCCAGGTAGACTGTATCAGAATCGAATGGATTGTAGAGCACCTAGTTATTGTGCACCAAGAACTGGAGAATTGCTTGGTTTGAAAATCCCCTGCACATGTAGTGGTCGGAAGTATTGGAGTAGTGGAGGGAAAAAGCAGTTTTTCCTTCAGTTGGTGGAGAGAAGAAAACACGTTTTCCCCTTTCCACTGTACCTCTAGAAGGGCTTTACCTGCATCAGAATCTTTCAGGGTGTCTGGCAGGGGTGCAAATGCAGATTACTGAGTCCTGCCCCAGCTCCACAGAGTCAGAACCCTAAGGGTAGGGTGGATCTGCCTGCTTGTCAAGCTCTGCAGAGTAATCTCCCTGTTTCTCACTCATACACATGCACACATGCGCACACACACACATACACATACAGGCACACGCACACACATTTTCTAGACCTTTCCAGCTCAGGTTGTTGGCTCCACCTGCTTTCATGGCCTCTGGGTGAGTCTCTCCGGTGCTTCGTTCCCCCATTCCTTTGTTTAATTTGGAAAGTGGGTGCTTTAGAATTACACTTCTATCATGCAAAAATAGTTTGAACACACAAAACAGAGCCACACATATAGCCACTCCAATGGCAGCTAACATTTTCCAGGATCTTCTGGTTTTGAGAACTTCTTTTACGTCCAAGTATGTATGGTGTGGCCCACTTAGCTAGAGTCCAGCCTTCCTGGACCCTGTCACATTACCTGTCTTCTCTCTGGGCACTAGAATCTTAAAGACAGTTGTAAGTGGGGCCCACACTGTCTGAGATAATGTACTTGCAGTGCCTGGAGGCATCACTCCAAAAGGATTAGTTGTTGGTGTGAAAGCCATGGATGGGATGAGAATGGTACAATGCTTGCTGCAGAGTTTATTTAAGCCAGCATTGCAGCACTGCAAACACCACATCCAGCGCTGGGGATTTTCAATGCCCATCTCACCTAACAGGTAATCAATGAAGCTCTGAGCTGAGTGGGCATCTGCTGCAGAGAAAGATTGTTTCTACAGCATGCCCTGCCTCAAACACTACACATGTCCCTCCTATCCCTTCCCACCCCTACCTTGCCTCCACCCCAGTTTCAGCCACCTGAAACTGTTCATGTCTTATCACCCTCAACTTACCCTACCCCTTAGCTGTGCTGACCCCTCTGCCCTCTGACCTCACCACGCAGCTCCAGCCCCTGCCTACTGCACTCCCTCACACCCTTCTCTTGCTGTGTTCCCTCTGCCTATGTATTCCCATGGCATCTCCTAACCCCATTGTCTCTTTCTTCTGGTGCCTGCTCCAATGTCACCTTACCAGAGAGAGCTTTCCTTTCCTCTGCTTGATTTCTCTCTGCAGCTCTTTGTATGATCAGACATATATGGGATGCATTTCCTTGCTTATTGGTTTCTATTCTTCCTCCTGCAACCCCTCTCTCCAACAACCTTACTGTGAGCTCTAACCTGATCCAGGGCAGGGTCTTTTCCTGAGTTGTTTCCTGCTGTGTCTCAATGCCTAGAACCATCATGCAGTAGGCACTAATAATAAACATGAATTGATTGATTAAATTCTAGTGGAGACCTCCAGGCTGCACTCCTATTCCCCTCCCATTCCTCCTCTCTGTCCCTGGCAGTGGTATCTTTTAAAAGTACACATCGACTCATTCCTCTGGCTCCTCCTGTCCGCCAGTGCCCCCACACCCACGCTTTCAGGATAAAGTCCAGACTCCTTAACTTTGCACTGAAGGTACTTCATGAGTGAACTCTGCACTATGCTCATCTTTGTTGATCCTTGGCACCTGCTGTATTCTCCAGGCATCCTCAATCTCCTTAAGTACTGATTTTATCCTCTTTGAAACAAAGCTCTTCCTGGGACTATGAGCCTCCCTTCCCCCATTGGGCCAGGAACCCCCCAGAGGGGAGAATGGGGCAAAAAGGGCCACTAAATAACCCCGATGAGGAGTGATGTGGGTCTTGACCCTGGTACGAGGTGATGGGGAGAGGGCAGGGGGCATCTGGTACAAATTTTTCTTGAGCCTCAGAAACAAGTAGGCACACATAGAATAACTTCAGGCCAGAAGAAATGCCAAGTCAACTGCTGATGCTAGTATTTTCAGTTAACAAATACAACTGATGAAGTGTTTATTGCTACAATCACTTACCAAGCCAGTACAGTGCACACAACCAGCTGGGAAGATGCATAGCCCAGTGAGTAGACTTGGGTAGCTCCAAGTTCTGACTCAGGGTCTCAGGAGAGGCTCACCTTACCTTTGAGGTCTTTGAACTCTGTGATCTAGCTGCTCTTGGCATCACCTGACCTTTTAGCTTCTGGCTTTGAGGAGCCAGCCCACACCACATTTGCCCAGGGAACTGGGAATAAAAAGGCTCATGGCGGGGCAGCCTCCTGGGCTCCCCTGACCCTGGCAGACTTTCCCTGCCTGGACAAGAGCCAGCTGGCAGAGCCTTCTATGGATGATGCCCGGGGAAGCCAGAGTTGGGACTCAGGTCAACTTGTCTTTGACGTCAGGTGGCAGCTCCTCTCCTAAAATACCTACTTGCATCCACTGATTTATAAGGAAGCTGAGGAGCCTGGGTTGAGCTGGTGGAATTTAAACTGTCTTTCCAGATGAGGCTCACTTGTTTACAGACCATCTGATGGACTGGGAAGGCCAGACAGATGCTCAAATTCAGGAAAGGACAATGAGGCTTTGGAGAGAGGAATCCCATCATGGAAGAAGCCATCCTGTGCCATGCAGACTCAAAGTTGGGGCCGAAGGGACAGTCGGGAGAGGTTTAAGGTGGAGAGTGACCCAGCTACCCGAGTAGCATTCATTACCAGGTCCTAGGTGTGTTGAATGAACCTCTCTGTTAGCCTCCATAATACCGTGGGAGCTGGGTCACCTGGCTATGGAACATGTAACTGAGCATGGACTCTCCCTCTCCATGCAGATAAGATGGGCCACTTTCACTGTGAGGTAAAAGGCAGCTTCCAGGGCAGGCTGGGCTGGGGGAGAATCCCTTATGTCCCATGCACAAAGATAGCAGCAGGTGGATGAGGAGCAGGGGTGGAGGTGGAGCTTAGCTAAACCCCTAGCAAGAGGCTGTGGCTGTGAAATCCCAGGATATCTGCAGCATGAGCTGGGACAGGATTTGTGTAGGCACCCGTAGGGAGTCCCAGAAATACCTGGGGGAATCGTGCAAGAGGCCTGCCCTATAGGAATGAGTGAATCTCAGAGGTGATGGGTGTCTATGGCCTGGGGACTGAGGGCAGGGAAAACTGGGACACTTGGCTTACTTTTTATAGTGGGCAGCACCCTCTCCAGAGAGTCCTGGGATTGGCGAGAGAGGCCAGGACCCTTCCTTGCTGCAGCCTCCAGTCACTCCAAACCGTAGGAGCGGAAGGCTGGCCTCGGACTTTGTGGGCCTGGGAGCACCTGTATCAGTAACGAGACTTCCCCTCTTGCTTTATGATGCTGGAAGACAAAACCAACTTTAACAGGGAAGATACTCTTTTTTTTTTTTTTTTACTCAATTGAGGGTAATGCTTAAATGACAAAAAAGAGTAATATATATTTTTTAAAATCTGCTTAATGTCTCCAATTTCTACTTCAAAATACACCCACCTGTTTTGATAGAGGGTGTTGGACAAAGAGTTGAAAGTTGCAGAGCTGGCAAATAGCCAAATTCATTTGGCAAACACATTCACTTAGTCCAATACTGACTGGGCAGCCTCGGTGTGCCAAGCTACTGAACTAAGGTCTGTTGGGAAGGAAAAATGTGTTCACGGAGTACCTGCCCTCAAGGAGCCCACAGCCCAGTGTGGAAAATGTTCAGGAACTCCAAAGACAGAATGAGATAAGTAAAGAAGGGTTTGATGAATATGATGTGGAGGCAGAGGGAGAAGGAATTGATAGGAAATTTAGGGCCAGGAAGAACCCTCTAGGGGAGAAATTATTTTATTTTGTAATTAAAACAAATTATGCATTTCGAAAGCTTGAGCGTGGCAGTGGGGAGGATGGTCGGGAAGAGAAAAAACACTGAAGTCAAGGAAGCAAACATCAGAATGGGGGAAGGCCTTTGGGGGCCAGGAGGAAATTCATGGGACTAAGAATAGATCTGCTCCCCGGGTGCTGCATTTCCATCACCCTTTCTCCTCTTTCACAGCCCCTCGCCCAGCAGGTGTTGTGTTTTCATTCATGGAATCCCCCAGAAGGGTGGGAATGTAATACCGGGATGGGTAAACAAGGCCATATTTTATCTTTTAATCCCTCTCCTCTCCTGTCCCCTCCTTTGCCCTCCCCTCCCCTCCCCTATTCTCTCCTCTCTTCTCACTTCCCCTCCTGTCTTTTGGGAGCTGTGCTTTGCTTGAATGTGAGAGACAAGCAAAGCCCCCTGGAATAAAACAATGAGCCAGGCTGCAGCGCAGAAATGACTTCTTCTCATACCCTGGCCCTTTGAGGTAGCAGGAACCTCCCTTTATCTGCTCCTGAATTCTCTGCTGTTTCAGGACCTCAGGACTCTGGCTTGGTGCGTCTGCCACACTTCACATAATCCAGGCAGAACTTTTGCCCAGAGCCCAGTGAGGGACTCTCATTAGGTCATATTTGGGTTTTTTTCCCCAGGTCATAAACATATTGCCCGACAGGGGTGAGTTTCCTGCATAAAGCCCTCTGTGACAAGCTTTCGAGAAAACACCTCTTGTTTAGATGTAACACTCATCTGAAGACTCTGTTTTACCAATTTATTAGTGAAAAAGGCTACCCTAAAAGCCCACGTAGTAAGCCAGGTTGATGGTCAGCTGTGTCCATCACTGCCCGGGAGGCAGACGTGGGTAATGGCGACACACTGACCTTTATGGAGTCTTCATCCAGGCTAACTCATGTACCACACACATTGCATGCATCATCTAATCCCATCTAACAGACCTCTAAGACAGCTACTATTATTCCCCCATTTTACAACTGAGCAGACAGAGGCTTAGATTGTTGAGTAACTGGCCAACTACACATACAGCCCTTAAGTGGCAGGTCTGAGACTTAAATTTGGATCTATCTTGTGATAAAGCCTGATACATTTTCAAATATTTAGGAGGCTGACAAGTGTCTTTTTGGGATTTAATTAATACTCTGTAACTAACGGTTCTCAAACTTAAGCGCATATCAGAATCACCCGGAGGATTTGTTACAACAGCTTTCTGGGCTCCACCCTCAGATTTTTCTGAGTCACTTGGTCAGTAGGTCTGGAGTGGCACTGAGAATCTGTTTCTAACAGGTAGTGTGATGCTGCTGTTCAGGGAATACCACCATGAGAACTGTCGCTCTGAACTGAATTGTAGCTCTAGTGTGGACCTAACTACACCACTCTGAGTAGTGAGGCTCAGAGCTGATCCATAGAAGTCTCTACAGTGATAAATGTGTCCTCAACCTGTGATGTCCAATACAGTAGCCCCTAACCATATACACGCTATGGAGTAGTTGAAATGTACCTCGTGCAACTGAGGAACTACGTTTTTTATTTTTATTTTTTATTTTTTTGAGACAGAGTCTCGCTCTGTCACCCAGACTGGAGTGTAGTGGTGCAATCTTGATTCACTGCAAACTCCGCCTGCCAGGTTCAAGCGATTCTCTTGCCTCAGCCTCCTGAGTAGCTGGGTCTACAGGCTTGCGCCACCATGCTCAGCTGTTTGTATTTTTAGTAGAGACAGGGTTTCACCATGCTGGCCAGGATGGTCTCTATCACTTGACCTCGTGACCCACCAGCCTCGGCCTCCCAAAGGGCTGGGATTAGAGGCGTGAGCCACCACCTCCGGCCAAG